>NW_026601204.1:37623-68793 GCF_029448725.1 Salvelinus fontinalis
AGTTTATCTTTTTCTATGTGTTTGGCCTGATATGGTTCTCAATCAGAGGCAGGTGTTAGTCGTTGTCTCTGATTGGGAACCATATTTAGGTAGCCTGTTTGGTATTGTGGGTTGTGGGTGATTGTTTCCTGTGTCTTTGTGTATGTCACCAGACAGGACTGTTTCGTTTCATGTCGTTTATCGTTTATTGTTATTGTTATTGTTGTTGTTTTGTTCGGTTTTCATTAAAAGGAATATGAATAAATATAATATATTTATTATATTTATGAATAATATAATAATATATATATAATGAATACTCACCACGCTGCAGTTTGGTCCTCCTCTCTTTCGCCCCGACGAAGTACGTTACAGAATCACCCACCACCAAAGGACCAAGCAGCGTGGTAAGGAGCAGCGCTATCTGGAGGAGGTGACAACATGGGACGAGATAGAAAGGTGGTCGCTCAACCCAGGGAGAGTGCCGGAGCCCGCCTGGGATTCTCTGGAGCGAGGAGGGATACCGGAGTTACCACGGCAGCCCCAAAAATGTCTTGTGGGGGGGGGCACACGGGGAGTGTGGCGAAGTCAGGTAGGAGACCTGCGCCAACTCCCCGTGCTTACCGTGGAGAGAGAGGGACCGGGCAGGCACCGTGTTATGCCGTGAGAAGCACGGTGTCCCCGGTGCGCAGGCAGAGCCCGGTGCGGTACATAGCAGCATAGAGTGGGCATCGAGCCAGGTGCCATGAAACCGGCTCAGCGCATCTGGTCTCCAGTGCGTCTTCCTCGGGCCGGGGTACATGGCACCAGCCCTACGCATGGTGTCCCCGGTTCGCCAGCACAGCCCAGTGCGGGCTATTCCACCTTGCCGCACTGGCCTGGCTACGGGGAGCATTCAGCCAGGTAGGGTTGGGCAGGCTCGGTGCTCGAGACCTCCAGTGAGCCTCCGCGGTCCTGTCTATCCAGTGCCTCCTCCACGTACCAGACCTCCGGTGGCAGCCCCACGCACCAGGCTGTCTCTCCGTTTCCTTCCTCCAGGTGCTCCCGTCTGTCCAGCACCGCCTGAGCCGCCCGTCTGTCCTGAGCCGCTAGAGCCGTCCATCAGCCAGGAGCCGCCAGAGCCGTCCGTCAGCCAGGAGCCGCCCTTCAGTCCGGAGCTGCCCTTCAGTCCGGAGCTGCCCCTCAGTCCGGAGCTGCCCTTCAGTCCGGAGCTGCCCTTCAGTCCGGAGCCGCCCTTCAGTCCGGAGCTGCCCCTCAGTCCGGAGCTGCCTCTCAGTCCGGAGCTGCCCCTCAGTCCGGAGCTGCCCCTCAGTCCGGAGCTGCCCCTCAGTTCGGAGCTGCCCCTCAGTCCAAGGTCGGCGGCGAGGGTCGCCGCTCTAAAGACGCCACTGAAGCGGACTAAGACTATGGTGGAGTGGGGTCCACGTCCCGCACCAGAGCCGCCACAGCGGACAGATGCCCACCCAGACCCTCACCTATAGGTTCAGGTTTTGCGGCCGGAGTCCGCACCTTTGGGGGGGGGGGGTACTGTCACGTTCTGACCTTAGTTCTTTTGTTATTTCTTTGTTTTAGTATGGTCAGGGTGTGAGTTGGGTGGGTAATCTATGTTCGTTTTTCTATGTTGGTTTTTTCGTTTGGCCTGGTATGATTCTCAATCAGAGGCAGGTGTCGTTAGTTGTCTCTGATTGAGAATCATACTTAGGTAGCCCTTTTCCACCTGTGTTTCGTGGGTGTCTCTTTTCTGTGTCTGTGTGCTCCACACGGAACTGTTTAGGTTGGTTATTTCACGTGTCATTTATTGTTTTGTTGTTTATTTATTATCTACTTCACTTGCTTTGGCGATGTTAACTAACACTCTCTCTCTCTCTCTCTCTCTCTCTCTCTCTCTCTCTCTCTCTCTCTCTCTCTCTCTCTCTCTCTCTGTCTCTCTCAGAGCATTTGAGACCCAGATGACCCGTCTGGAGGCGGAGTTTGTTCAGAGGGAGGCTCCGCCCTCCTATGGTCAGCTGATCGCCCAGGGCCTCATCCCACCGGTGGAGGACTTCCCTGTGTACAACCCCACTCAGGTAACTTCAGGTTTTACTGCTACAGTCTCCGTATTACGATACATTACTACCCGTCTAAATGTGTCTGTCGCCACAGGAAGGTCTGACACTGACAATGTTACAACCACACTCAGATAACAATCATTGTTACAAACCGCAGAGATGATTTAATGTCCATTTGTCCCTAAAGCAGTCAAGTACTATTCTGAGATTATTATTCTACTTACAACAGAGTCTCTGACATGAGATGTAAAGTGGTACGTTTAGACAGATCGTTATTCTATTTTACAACAGAGTCTCTGACATGAGATGTAAAGTGGTACGTTTAGACAGATCGTTATTCTATTTTACAACAGAGTCTCTGACATGAGATGTAAAGTGGTACGTTTAGACTGATGTTACCTGTTCTCTGTTGCTAGTTTAGTGGCAGGTTCAGATAACTTCACAGACTGAACGTAAAGCTGTCTCCTTCTAAAGTTCCACTCACATCTACCTTCTGGTCACTGATCTCTGACCTGTTGTTATACCCGGACAGACCATGATGAAATGTCTGAGGCCCGGTCTCCCAGCCTGGTCACTGATCTCTGACCTGTTGTAATACCCGGACAGACCATAATGAAATGTCTGAGGCCCGGTCTTCCAGCCTGGTCACTGATCTCTGACCTGTTGTAATACCCAGACAGACCATAATGAAATGTCTGAGGCCCGGTCTCCCAGCCTGCGTCCAAAATGTCAGAGAGAGACACAGAAACACACAAACACAGAGACACAGAGACACACAAACACACAGAGACACACAAACACACAGAGACACACAAACACACAGAGACACAGAGACACACAAACACACAGAGACACAGAGACACACAAACACACAGAGACACAGAGACACACAAACACACAGAGACACAGAGACACACAGAGACACAGAGACACAGAGACACTTACACAGAGACAGAGACACACAAACACACCGAGACACACACAGAGACACAGAGACACAGAGAAACTCACACAGAGACACACAAACACACCGAGACACACACAGAGACACAGAGACACAGAGAAACTCACACAGAGACACACAAACACACCGAGACACACACAGAGATAGAGACACAGAGAAACTCACACAGAGACACAGAGACACAGCGAGAGACACACAGAGATAGAGACACAGAGAAACTCACACAGAGACACAGCGAGAGACACACAGAGATAGAGACACAGAGAAACACATGGACACTGTAATGGGTGTCGGTGGCAGGGAAGTCAGGAGAACGAACTTGGTATAAACGGAGTCGTTTAATAGGTGCTCACAAAACTCCAAAAACCAAAATATACAAAAAATAATAAAAGTGGGTACAAAACCCGTCGCACACCGACACCAGAACACGACACCAGAACCTGACACCAGAACACGACACCAGAACCTGACACCAGAACCTGACACCAGAACCTGACACCAGAACACGACACCAGAACCTGACACCAGAACCTGACACCAGAACACGACACCAGAACCTGACACCAGAACACGACACCAGAACACGACACCAGAACCTGACACCAGATCATATCTTGCACATAACTCACAAACAAACAATCTCCGACAAGGACAATGAGGGGAAACAGAGGGTTAAATACACAACGTGTAATTGACGGGATTGGAACCAGGTGTAATGGAAGACAAGACAAAACCAATGGAAAATGAAAAGAGGATCAGTGATGGCTAGAAGGTCGGTGACATCGACCGCCGAACAAGGAGAGGGACCGACTTCGGCGGAAGTCATGACAGAGATATACAGACACAGAGATAGAGACACAGAGATAGAGACACAGAGATAGAGACACAGAGATAGAAACACAGAAATAGAGACACAGAGATAGAGACACAGAAATGAACACACAGACTGAGACACACAGAGACTGAGACACGCAGAGACTGAGACACACAGAGACTGAGACACACAGAGACTGAGACACAGTGTGGCTCAGCAGTGGCCTCCTTTACCCAGACAGACTCCATTACCCAGACAGACTCCATTACCCAGACAGACTCCATTACCCAGACAGACTCTATTACCCAGACAGACTCTATTACCCAGACAGACCCCATTACCCAGACAGACTCCTTTACCCAGACAGACTCCTTTACCCAGACAGACTCCATTACCCAGACAGACTCCATTACCCAGACAGACCCCATTACCCAGACAGACTCCTTTACCCAGACAGACTCCATTACCCAGACAGACTCCATTACCCAGACGGACTCCATTACCCAGACAGACTCCATTACCCAGACAGACTCCTTTACCCAGACAGACTCCATTACCCAGACAGACCCCATTACCCAGACAGACTCCATTATCCAGACAGACTCCATTACCCAGACAGACTCCATTACCCAGACGGACTCCATTACCCAGACAGACCCCATTACCCAGACAGACTCCTTTACCCAGACAGACTCCATTACCCAGACAGACTCCATTACCCAGACAGACTCCTTTACTCAGACAGACTCCATTACCCAGACAGACTCCATTACCCAGACAGACTCTATTACCCAGACAGACTCCTTTACCCAGACAGACTCCATTACCCAGACAGACTTCATTACCCAGACGGACTCCATTACCCAGACGGACTCCATTACCCAGACGGACTCCATTACCCAGACGGACTCCATTACCCAGACGGACTCCATTACCCAGACGGACTCCATTACCCAGACGGACTCCATTACCCAGACAGACTCCATTACCCAGACAGACCCCATTACCCAGACAGACTCCTTTACCCAGACAGACTCCTTTACCCAGACGGACTCCATTACCCAGACGGACTCCATTACCCAGACGGACTCCATTACCCAGACAGACCCCATTACCCAGACAGACTCCTTTACCCAGACAGACTCCTTTACCCAGACGGAATCTATTACCCAGACGGACCCTGTCTGGGGGGGGGGGGGTCGTAATAGTTTCTAAATGTGGGTTTTCATCTGTGTCTGTCTGGGGGGGGGGTCGTAATAGTTTCTAAATGTGGGTTTCCTCTTATTTCTGTCTGGGGGGGGGGGGGGGGGGGGTCGTAATAGTTTCTAAATGTGGGTTTCATCTGTGTCTGTCTGGGGGGGGGGGGGTCGTAATAGTTTCTAAATGTGGGTTTTCATCTGTGTCTGTCTGGGGGGGGTGGGGGGGGGTGGGGGGGTTGTAATAGTTTCTAAATGTGTGGTTTCATCTGTGTCTGTCTGGGGGGGGGGGTCGTAATAGTTTCTAAATGTGGGGGTTTCATCTGTGTCTGTCTGGGGGGGGTCGTAATAGTATCTAAATATGGGTTTTCATCTGTGTCTGTCTGGGGGGGGGGGGGGGTCGTAATAGTTTCTAAATGTGGGGTTTCATCTGTGTCTGTCTGGGGGGGGGGTCGTAATAGTGTATAAATGTGGGTTTTCATCTGTGTCTGTCTGGGGGGGGGGGGGGTCGTAATAGTTTCTAAATGTGGGGTTTCATCTGTGTCTGTCTGGGGGGGGGTCGTAATAGTGTATAAATGTGGGTTTTCATCTGTGTCTGTCTGGGGGGGGGGGTCGTAATAGTTTCTAAATGTGGGTTTTCATCTGTGTCTGTCTGGGGGGGTGGGGGTCGTAATAGTATCTAAATGTGGGTTTTCATCTGTGTCTGTCTGGGGGGGGGGGGGGGGGTCGTAATAGTTTCTAAATGTGGGGTTTCATCTGTGTCTGTCTGGGGGGGGGGGGTCGTAATAGTCTCTAAATGTGGGTTTTCATCTGTGTCTGTCTGGGGGGGGGGTCGTAATAGTTTCTAAATGTGGGTTTTCATCTGTGTCTGTCTGGGGGGGGGGGGGGGTCGTAATAGTATCTAAATGTGGGTTTTCATCTGTGTCTGTCTGGGGGGGGGGGGTCGTAATAGTATCTAAATGTGGGTTTTCATCTGTGTCTGTCTGGGGGGGGGGTCGTAATAGTATCTAAATGTGGGGTTTCATCTGTGTCAGGATTTCAGAAGATGAGGAGCGTTAATGAAGAGAGACTTCCACATGACTTAGTGCTGGGATGAAGTCATGGTTATAGAATCAGGCTGACGTCCGTAGGACTTAGTGTGTGTCAGGACACCTGTATATATTATTAAACCCTTTATATCCTGTTAGTTCCATCAAAACACTGTTAGCTAATAGCTGCTGATATTGGTGGGGTTTAGACTGGTTATTAACCCTTTATATCCTGTTAGTTCCATCAAAACACTGTTAGCTAATAGCTGCTGATATTGGTGGGGTTTAGACTGGTTATTAACCCTTTATATCCTGTTAGTTCCATCAAAACACTGTTAGCTAATAGCTGCTGATATTGGTGGGGTTTAGACTGGTTATTAACCCTTTATATCCTGTTAGTTCCATCACAACACTGTTAGCTAATAGCTGCTGATATTGGTGGGGTTTAGACTGGTTATTAACCCTTTATATCCTGTTAGTTCCATCACAACACTGTTAGCTAATAGCTGCTGATATTGGTGGGGTTTAGACTGGTTATTAACCCTTTATATCCTGTTAGTTCCATCAAAACACTGTTAGCTAATAGCTGCTGATATTGGTGGGGTTTAGACTGGTTATTAACCCTTTATATCCTGTTAGTTCCATCAAAACACTGTTAGCTAATAGCTGCTGATATTGGTGGGGTTTAGACTGGTTATTAACCCTTTATATCCTGTTAGTTCCATCAAAACACTGTTAGCTAATAGCTGCTGATATTGGTGGGGTTTAGACTGGTTATTAACCCTTTATATCCTGTTAGTTCCATCACAACACTGTTAGCTAATAGCTGCTGATATTGGTGGGGTTTAGACTGGTTATTAACCCTTTATATCCTGTTAGTTCCATCACAACACTGTTAGCTAATAGCTGCTGATATTGGTGGGGTTTAGACTGGTTATTAACCCTTTATATCCTGTTAGTTCCATCACAACACTGTTAGCTAATAGCTGCTGATATTGGTGGGGTTTAGACTGGTTATTAACCCTTTATATCCTGTTAGTTCCATCACGACACTGTTAGCTAATAGCTGCTGATATTGGTGGGGTTTAGACTGGTTATTAACCCTTTATATCCTGTTAGTTCCATCACAACACTGTTAGCTAATAGCTGCTGATATTGGTGGGGTTTAGACTGGTTATTAACCCTTTATATCCTGTTAGTTCCATCACAACACTGTTAGCTAATAGCTGCTGATATTGGTGGGGTTTAGACTGGTTATTAACCCTTTATATCCTGTTAGTTCCATCACAACACTGTTAGCTAATAGCTGCTGATATTGGTGGGGTTTAGACTGGTTATTAACCCTTTATATCCTGTTAGTTCCATGAAAACACTGTTAGCTAATAGCTGCTGATATTGGTGGGGTTTAGACTGGTTATTAACCCTTTATATCCTGTTAGTTCCATCACGACACTGTTAGCTAATAGCTGCTGATATTGGTGGGGTTTAGACTGGTTATTAACCCTTTATATCCTTTTAGTTCCATCACAACACTGTTAGCTAATAGCTGCTGATATTGGTGGGGTTTAGACTGGTTATTAACCCTTTATATCCTGTTAGTTCCATCAAAACACTGTTAGCTAATAGCTGCTGATATTGGTGGGGTTTAGACTGGTTATTAACCCTTTATATCCTGTTAGTTCCATCACAACACTGTTAGCTAATAGCTGCTGATATTGGTGGGGTTTAGACTGGTTATTAACCCTTTATATCCTGTTAGTTCCATCAAAACACTGTTAGCTAATAGCTGCTGATATTGGTGGGGTTTAGACTGGTTATTAACCCTTTATATCCTGTTAGTTCCATCACGACACTGTTAGCTAATAGCTGCTGATATTGGTGGGGTTTAGACTGGTTATTAACCCTTTATATCCTGTTAGTTCCATCACAACACTGTTAGCTAATAGCTGCTGATATTGGTGGGGTTTAGACTGGTTATTAACCCTTTATATCCTGTTAGTTCCATCACGACACTGTTAGCTAATAGCTGCTGATAGCAGGGATCTGTAGCAGACTGTAGCAGAGATCTGGGTGGATGTCCCTGTTGTAAAGTTGACACCACAGACTGTAGCAGAGATCTGAGTGGATGTCCCTGTTGTAAAGTTGACACCACAGACTGTAGCAGAGATCTGGGTGGATGTCCCTGTTGTAAAGTTGACACCACAGACTGTAGCAGAGATCTGAGTGGATGTCCCTGTTGTAAAGTTGACACCACAGACTGTAGCAGAGATCTGGGTGGATGTCCCTGTTGTAAAGTTGACACCACAGACTGTAGCAGAGATCTGGGTGGATGTCCCTGTTGTAAAGTTGACATCACAGACTGTAGCAGAGATCTGAGTGGATGTCCCTGTTGTAAAGTTGACACCACAGACTGTAGCAGAGATCTGGGTGGATGTCCCTGTTGTAAAGTTGACACCACAGACTGTAGCAGAGATCTGGGTGGATGTCCCTGTTGTAAAGTTGACACCACAGACTGTAGCAGAGATCTGGTTGGATGTCCCTGTTGTAAAGTTGACACCACAGACTGTAGCAGAGATCTGAGTGGATGTCCCTGTTGTAAAGTTGACACCACAGACTGTAGCAGAGATCTGAGTGGATGTCCCTGTTGTAAAGTTGACACCACAGACTGTAGCAGAGATTTGAGTGGATGTCCCTGTTGTAAAGTTGACACCACAGACTGTAGCAGAGATCTGGGTGGATGTCCCTGTTGTAAAGTTGACACCACAGACTGTAGCAGAGATCTGGTTGGATGTCCCTGTTGTAAAGTTGACACCACAGACTGTAGCAGAGATCTGGGTGGATGTCCCTGTTGTAAAGTTGACACCACAGACTGTAGCAGAGATCTGGGTGGATGTCCCTGTTGTAAAGTTGACACCACAGACTGTAGCAGAGATCTGGGTGGATGTCCCTGTTGTAAAGTTGACACCACAGACTGTAGCAGAGATCTGGTTGGATGTCCCTGTTGTAAAGTTGACACCACAGACTGTAGCAGAGATCTGGGTGGATGTCCCTGTTGTAAAGTTGACACCACAGACTGTAGCAGAGATCTGGGTGGATGTCCCTGTTGTAAAGTTTACACCACAGACTGTAGCAGAGATCTGGGTGGATGTCCCTGTTGTAAAGTTGACACCACAGACTGGAGCAGAGATCTGTGGTGTAGCTGAGTGTAGCTCTCGTAGCAGCTGGGTTCTGTCTGCCTGTGTTCTGATGGTGTGAATATCTAATACTGTATCTACTCTCTTGGCTAGGATCTAATTCGGACGGGAGAGATCAGTGTTGCCATGACAACGGGTTAACAAATGATTGACAGCTTTGATGGTCTTGCTGACGAGTTCTCCCTTTTCCCCTCCCTCCCTACCTCCCCATCCCTCCCTCCCTCCCTCCCTCCCTCCCTCCCCATCCCTCCCTCCCCATCCCTCCCCATCCCTCCCTCCCTCCCTCCCCTCCCTCTATCCCTCCCCATCCCTCCCTCCCTCCCTACCTCCCCATCCCTCCCTCCCTCCCTCCCCATCCCTCCCTCCCTCCATCCCTCCCCATCCCTCCCTCCCTCCCTACCTCCCCATCCCTCCCTCCCTCCCTCCCTACCTCCCCATCCCTACCTCCCCATCCCTCCCTCCCTACCTCCCCTCCCTCCCTCCCTACCTCCCCATCCCTCCCTCCCTCCCTCCCTACCTCCCCATCCCTACCTCCCCATCCCTACCTCCCTCCCCTCCCTCCCTCCCTCCCTCCCTACCTCCCCATCCCTACCTCCCTCCCTCATCCAGGCCTCCATGCTCCAGAACATTCGTACAGCGATGCGTAGGCAGATCAGAAGACACTCCTCCCGCCGGGCCACGTCACACCGCCGCTTGGGGCGCCTCTGGAACCGTCTGTTCCACCGAGGGACCCGTCATCTCCGCGGGCAGATCCCCCTCCTCACACCCCCCGGGTCTCAGGTGGCTCTGGGCCTGCACTCCTACCACACCTCGGAGGGACCTGGAGCCAGGGCTGGGGATGGAGGTGGCGGGGCGGGCATGGTGGGGGGCATGTCGGGCACGGGATCAGCAAGGACCCCCTCCTGCTGCTCTACGGCAGCAGTAGGCTTCGCCCTGCACGCCCACACCCAGGCCCTGTCACAGTCCCAGTCCTCCCACCCCTCCTTGGAGTCTCCCCGCTCCCCACCCTCCCCCTCTGACAGTGAACCATCCGAGGGGTCTCCATGTTCCCCAGAGAGCCAGGGTAGCAGGGTTAGGTTGCCCCTCAGCGAGCTCTCCACCCCTGGGCAGCAGAGTGACTCATTAACGTCTGCCGCCAGCATACTGAGCCAGCAGTGCCCCCCAGAGGGCAGCACAGGTCATTACACCCGCCGGGTCTCCAGGAAGCTGGTCCTGGGGCTGGCTGCCAACCTGAGAGGGGTAGCCCTACGACGCTACTCCCCCATGGGGCTCACCTCCCCCGTTACTCCCCTTGTCCTTCCCCCTCCAGACTCCCAGCTGCCCTGCCACCACCCCCTGACCTCCCCTCAGACGTCAACCCCCTCGGGGTCTTCAGATGACAGTCAGAGGTTCCATGCCCTGGAAGTGCCAACCCGGGAGAGGAGGAGGAGGAGGAGGAGGAGGAGGAGGGGGAGGGGTATAGGGGTGCCTAGTGGACTGAACACCAGCAGCAGTGAGGAGGAGGAGGAAGAGGATGGAGATGAGACTCTACTGATCTGCTAGTATGAAGGAGCTGCCTTGACCAGGTGGCAATAGACAGACATACAGACAGACAGACAGACAGACAGACAGACAGACAGACAGACAGACAGACAGACAGACAGACAGACAGACACAGACACAGACACAGACAGACAGACAGACAGACAGACAGACAGACAGACAGACAGACAGACAGTACTGCAGGTGGCTGTAGACTCTGTACTAGTGGGCCAGTTATTGGACTGTAGTCTGACATAGCTGTAGACTCTGTAGTGGACTGTAGCCTGACAGCTGTAGACTCTGTACTAGTGGACCAGTTATTGGACTGTAGCCTGACAGCTGTAGACTCTGTACTAGTGGGCCAGTTATTGGACTGTAGTCTGACATAGCTGTAGACTCTGTACTAGTGGACCAGTTAATGGACTGTAGTCTGACATAGCTGTAGACTGTACTAGTGGGCCAGTTATTGGACTGTAGTCTGACATAGCTGTAGACTCTGTACTAGTGGACCAGTTATTGGACTGTAGTCTGACATAGCTGTAGACTCTGTACTAGTGGACCAGTTAATGGACTGTAGTCTGACATAGCTGTAGACTCTGTACTAGTGGGCCAGTTATTGGACTGTAGTCTGACATAGCTGTAGACTCTGTACTAGTGGACCAGTTATTGGACTGTAGTCTGACATAGCTGTAGACTCTGTACTAGTTGGCCAGTTATTGGACTGTAGTCTGACATAGCTGTAGACTCTGTACTAGTGGACCAGTTATTGGACTGTAGTCTGACATAGCTGTAGACTCTGTACTAGTGGACCAGTTATTGGACTGTAGTCTGACATAGCTGTAGACTCTGTCTCTCTGGCTGAAACACCAAGAGCTGGAGAATAACGGACTAATGGGACAGTGGATGATCTCAGAGAAGCACAATGATTTCAGTCCCTCCACCGCCTCCATCTGCTCATCCCTCCATCCCTGCCTTACCAGAGATCTAAAACTGAGAGCAGTACATCAGTCTGTCTACTGACTCTGACTCAGTCACTCTGACTCAGTCACTCTGACTCAGTCACTCTGACTCAGTCACACTGACTCAATCACACTGACTCAGTCACACTGACTCAGTCACTCTGACTCAGTCACTCTGACTCAGTCACACTGACTCAGTCACACTGACTCAGTCACACTGACTCAGTCACACTGACTCAGTCACACTGACTCAGTCACTCTGACTCAGTCACACTGACTCAATCACTCTGACTCAATCACACTGACTCAGTCACACTGACTCAGTCACTCTGACTCAGTCACACTGACTCAGTCACTCGGACTCAGTCACACTGACTCAGTCACACTGACTCAGTCACACTGACTCAGTCACTCTGACTCAATCACTCTGACTCAGTCACTCTGACTCAGTCACTCTGACTCAGTCACTCTGACTCAGTCACACTGACTCAGTCACACTGACTCAGTCACACTGACTCAGTCACACTGACTCAGTCACTCTGACTCAATCACACTGACTCATATCATCATCGTCTGTTTTTGTAAACGTTGTCAGTGAGGTAAAAAAAAACTGCGAATGACATCACACGCTGGATCACTTGAAGTGATGAACAGGATGTGACACAAGACGAAGATGTTTTGAGGAAGTTGTGAAATTAAGTGTTATTATGAATGTGATATCTGACTGTTATCGTAGATGTTTAAGCAGTGGCCTATCTTGGTACCCTCTCTAGACGATGACTATCTTGGTACCCTCTCTAGACGATGACTATCTTGGTACCCTCTCTAGACGATGGTTGGACCACAGGCAGTGGAAGGGGTGTCTACTCAGTCACAGTGGCTGAGTCATAAATGGTAACCTATTCCCTATATAGTGCACTACTTTTGGCCAGAGCTCTATGGGGTAGGCTATAGGGCATGGTTAGAGAACAGAGCCCTATGGGGTAGGCTATAGGGCATGGTTAGAGAACAGAGCTCTATGGGGTAGGCTATAGGGCATGGTTAGAGACCAGAGCTCTATGGGGTAGGCTATAGGGCATGGTTAGAGAACAGAGCCTTATGAGCTAGGCTATAGGGCATGGTTAGAGAACAGACCTCTATGGGGTAGGCTATAGGGCATGGTTAGAGAACAGAGCTCTATGGGGTAGGCTATAGGGCATGGTTAGAGAACAGAACTCTATGGGGTAGGCTATAGGGCATGGTTAGAGAACAGAACTCTATGGGGTAGGCTATAGGGCATGGTTAGAGAACAGAACTCTATGGGGTAGGCTATAGGGCATGGTTAGAGAACAGAACTCTATGGGGTAGGCTATAGGGCATGGTTAGAGAACAGAGCCCTATGGGGTAGGCTATAGGGCATGGTTAGAGAACAGAGCCCTATGGGGTAGGCTATAGGGCATGGTTAGAGAACAGAGCTCTATGGGGTAGGCTATAGGGCATGGTTAGAGAACAGAGCCCTATGGGGTAGGCTATAGGGCATGGTTAGAGAACAGAGCTCTATGGGGTAGGCTATAGGGCATGGTTAGAGAACAGAGCCCTATGGGGTAGGCTATAGGGCATGGTTAGAGAACAGAGCTCTATGGGGTAGGCTATAGGGCATGGTTAGAGAACAGAGCTCTATGGGGTAGGCTATAGGGCATGGTTAGAGAACAGAACTCTATGGGGTAGGCTATAGGGCATGGTTAGAGAACAGAACTCTATGGGGTAGGCTATAGGGCATGGTTAGAGAACAGAGCCCTATGGGGTAGGCTATAGGGCATGGTTAGAGAACAGAGCCCTATGGGGTAGGCTATAGGGCATGGTTAGAGAACAGAGCTCTATGGGGTAGGCTATAGGGCATGGTTAGAGAACAGAGCCCTATGGGGTAGGCTATAGGGCATGGTTAGAGAACAGAGCTCTATGGGGTAGGCTATAGGGCATGGTTAGAGAACAGAGCCCTATGGGGTAGGCTATAGGGCATGGTTAGAGAACAGAGCTCTATGGGGTAGGCTATAGGGCATGGTTAGAGAACAGAGCCCTATGGGGTAGGCTATAGGGCATGGTTAGAGAACAGAGCTCTATGGGGTAGGCTATAGGGCATGGTCAGAGAACAGAACTCTATGGGGTAGGCTATAGGGCATGGTTAGAGAACAGAGCCCTATGGGGTAGGCTATAGGGCATGGTTAGAAAACAGAGCCCTATGGGGTAGGCTATAGGGCATGGTTAGAAAACAGAGCCCTATGGGGTAGGCTATACTGTGCTATGGAGACAGCTCAGGGATGGTACAGAAATCCCCCATATCTTTCCTATCTGTTGTTACTGAAAGGCATTCTGGGATGCTGTCTGAAATGACACTCTATTCCCTTTACAGAGAGCGATACTTCTGACCGGAGCCTCACAAACCTTGGTCTAAGACTTACCCCATACGGCTCTGGGCAACACGAGGGCACTACATAGACAATACAGGGGCCATTTGGGACACAGCCCCAGGACAACAGGAAGTCCTCTGGTGTTTAATAAAGGTCATGTTGGTAATGATGGAGAGACAGACAACAGGAAGTCCTCTGGTGTTTAATAAAGGTCATGTTGGTAATGATGGAGAGACAACAGGAAGTCCTCTGGTGTAATAAAGGTCATGTTGGTAATGATGGAGAGACAGACAACAGGAAGTCCTCTGGTGTAATAAAGGTCATGTTGGTAATGATGGAGAGACAGACAACAGGAAGTCCTCTGGTGTTTAATACAGGTCATGTTGGTAATGATGGAGAGACAGACAACAGGAAGTCCTCTGGTGTTTAATACAGGTCATGTTGGTAATGATGGAGAGACAGACAACAGGAAGTCCTCTGGTGTTTAATACAGGTCATGTTGGTAATGATGGAGAGACAGACAACAGGAAGTCCTCTGGTGTTTAATACAGGTCATGTTGGTAATGATGGAGAGACAGCAGGAAGTCCTCTGGTGTTTCATACAGGTCATGTTGGTAATGATGGAGAGACAGACAACAGGAAGTCCTCTGGTGTTTAATACAGGTCATGTTGGTAATGATGGAGAGACAGACAACAGGAAGTCCTCTGGTGTTTAATACAGGTCATGTTGGTAATGATGGAGAGACAGACAACAGGAAGTCCTCTGGTGTTTAATACAGGTCATGTTGGTAATGATGGAGAGACAGACAACAGGAAGTCCTCTGGTGTTTAATACAGGTCATGTTGGTAATGATGGAGAGACAGACAACAGGAAGTCCTCTGGTGTTTAATACAGGTCATGTTGGTAATGATGGAGAGACAGACAACAGGAAGTCCTCTGGTGTTTAATAAAGGTCATGTTGGTAATGATGGAGAGACAGACAACAGGAAGTCCTCTGGTGTTTAATAAAGGTCATGTTGGTAATGATGGAGAGACAGACAACAGGAAGTCCTCTGGTGTTTAATAAAGGTCATGTTGGTAATGATGGAGAGACAGACAACAGGAAGTCCTCTGGTGTTTACTACAGGTCATGTTGTTAATGATGGAGAGACAGACAACAGGAAGTCCTCTGGTGTTTAATAAAGGTCATGTTGGTAATGATGGAGAGACAACAGGAAGTCCTCTGGTGTTTAATACAGGTCATGTTGGTAATGATGGAGAGACAACAGGAAGTCCTCTGGTGTTTAATACAGGTCATGTTGGTAATGATGGAGAGACAGACAACAGGAAGTCCTCTGGTGTTTAATACAGGTCATGTTGGTAATGATGGAGAGACAGACAACAGGAAGTCCTCTGGTGTTTACTACAGGTCATGTTGGTAATGATGGAGAGACAGACAACAGGAAGTCCTCTGGTGTTTACTACAGGTCATGTTGGTAATGATGGAGAGACAGACAACAGGAAGTCCTCTGGTGTTTAATACAGGTCATGTTGGTAATGATGGAAAGACAGCAGGAAGTCCTCTGGTGTTTAATACAGGTCATGTTGGTAATGATGGAGAGACAGACAACAGGAAGTCCTCTGGTGTTTAATACAGGTCATGTTGGTAATGATGGAGAGACAACAGGAAGTCCTCTGGTGTTTAATACAGGTCATGTTGGTAATGATGGAGAGACAGACAACAGGAAGTCCTCTGGTGTTTAATACAGGTCATGTTGGTAATGATGGAGAGACAGACAACAGGAAGTCCTCTGGTGTTTAATATAGGTCATGTTGTTAAACGGGAAATGACAGCATTTTAGCGACATGAAATCTTATTAAAATCTGTTCATATTCACCCCCAGGAAGAATATGACAATTTATTTTTTACATTTTCTGACAAGCGAGCACATAGAAATGGTCATTTTCACATTTTCATAAATTCTTAGAATGTTTTGGGAATTGCGTATATAGGAGGGCATTTTGTAGAAAATTCTATAGCAATATAGTCTGGGAAAGTGGCCAAATAGACACTGCAGGAAATAAAACCGAATAAAATCATCTGTCACATCCAGGACCGGAGTCTACGCAGACTGGTGGGCCTCAGCCAATCAGAGGGCTGCCATGAATGTAGTGTAGTATGATGGTACCTGCCATCGTTCACTTTGAACTGGACTGTGTGTTTGCAGGTTTTTGCAACAGCTGGACATTAGAACGCATTTGGCAAAAGCCACAAAATACACACCTGGATGGATTTCTGCAAATATGTAAATCCCACGGGAGTCCTCTTAGATTTGGGAACTTTACAGTCCTATTGATCAAGCAACCATGAAAAGGTAGTCTCTCTCTCTCCCTCAGTTATACACATCAACAACCATGAAAAGGTAGTCTCTCTCTCCCTCAGTTATACACATCAACAACCATGAAAAGGTAGGCTCTCTCTCTCCCTCAGTTATACACATCAACAACCATGAAAAGGTAGACTCTCTCTCCCTCAGTTATACACATCAACAACCATGAAAAGGTAGGCTCTCTCTCTCTCAGTTATACACATCAACAACCATGAAAAGGTAGGCTCTCTCTCTCTCAGTTATACACATCAACAACCATGAAAAGGTAGTCTCTCTCTCCCTCAGTTATACACATCAACAACCATGAAAAGGTAGTCTCTCTCTCTCTCAGTTATACACATCAACAACCATGAAAAGGTAGGCTCTCTCTCCCTCAGTTATACACATCAACAACCATGAAAAGGTAGTCTCTCTCTCTCAGTTATACACATCAACAACCATGAAAAGGTAGTCTCTCTCTCCCTCAGTTATACACATCAACAACCATGAAAAGGTAGTCTCTCTCTCCCTCAGTTATACACATCAACAACCATGAAAAGGTAGGCTCTCTCTCTCTCTCTCAGTTATACACATCAACAACCATGAAAAGGTAGGCTCTCCCTCAGTTATACACATCAACAACCATGAAAAGGTAGACTCTCTCTCTCCCTCAGTTATACACATCAACAACCATGAAAAGGTAGACTCTCTCTCCCTCAGTTATACACATCAACAACCATGAAAAGGAAGGCTCTCTCTCCCTCAGTTATACACATCAACAACCATGAAAAGGTAGTCTCTCTCTCTCCCTCAGTTATACACATCAACAACCATGAAAAGGTAGACTCTCTCTCTCCCTCAGTTATACACATCAACAACCATGAAAAGGTAGTCTCTCTCTCTCTCAGTTATACACATCAACAACCATGAAAAGGTAGTCTCTCTCTCCCTCAGTTATACACATCAACAACCATGAAAAGGTAGGCTCTCTCTCTCCCTCAGTTATACACATCAACAACCATGAAAAGGTAGTCTCTCTCTCTCCCTCAGTTATACACATCAACAACCATGAAAAGGTAGTCTCTCTCTCTCCCTCAGTTATACACATCAACAACCATGAAAAGGTAGTCTCTCTCAGTTATACACATCAACAACCATGAACAGGTAGTCTCTCTCTCTCCCTCAGTTATACACATCAACAACCATGAAAAGGTAGGCTCTCTCTCTCTCCCGCAGTTATACACATCAACAACCATGAAAAGGTAGTGTCTCTCTCTCCCCAGTTATACACATCAACAACCATGAAAAGGTAGTCTCTCTCTCCCTCAGTTATACACATCAACAACCATGAAAAGGTAGTCTCTCTCTCTCCCTCAGTTATACACATCAACAACCATGAAAAGGAAGGCTCTCTCTCCCTCAGTTATACACATCAACAACCATGAAAAGGTAGGCTCTCTCTCTCTCAGTTATACACATCAACAACCATGAAAAGGTAGTCTCTCTCTCCCTCAGTTATACACATCAACAACCATGAAAAGGTAGACTCTCTCTCCCTCAGTTATACACATCAACAACCATGAAAAGGTAGGCTCTGTCTCCCTCAGTTATACACATCAACAACCATGAAAAGGTAGGCTCTCTCTCCCTCAGTTATACACATCAATAACCATGGAAAGGTAGGCTCTCTCTCCCTCAGTTATGCACATCAATAACTAATGCTAGCCAGATCAATAACTAATCCTAGCCAGATCAATAACTAATGCTAGCCAGATCAATAACTAATGCTAGCCAGATCAACAGCTAATGCTAGCCAGATCAATAACTAATGCTAGCCAGATCAACAGCTAATGCTAGCCAGATCAACAGCTAATGCTAGCCAGATGAACAACTAATGCTAGCCAGATCAACAACTAATGCTAGCCAGATCAACAACTAATGCTAGCCAGATCAACAACTACTGCTAGCCAGATCAACAACTAATGCTAGCCAGATCAACAACTAATGCTAGCCAGATCAATAACTAATGCTAGCCAGATCAATAACTAATGCTACCCAGATCAATAACTAATGCTACCCAGATCAACAGCTAATGCTAGCCAGATCAACAACTAATGCTAGCCAGATCAACAACTAATGCTAGCCAGATCAACAACTAATGCTAGCCAGATCAACAACTAATGCTAGCCAGATCAACAGCTAATGCTAGCCAGATCAACAACTAATGCTAGCCAGATCAACCACTAATGCTAGCCAGATCAACAGCTAATGCTAGCCAGATCAACAACTAATGCTAGCCAGATCAACAACTAATGCTAGCCAGATCAACAACTAATGCTAGCCAGATCAATAACTAATGCTAGCCAGATCAATAACTAATGCTACCCAGATCAATAACTAATGCTACCCAGATCAACAGCTAATGCTAGCCAGATCAACAACTAATGCTAGCCAGATCAACAACTAATGCTAGCCAGATCAACAACTAATGCTAGCCAGATCAACAACTAATGCTAGCCAGATCAACAACTAATGCTAGCCAGATCAACAGCTAATGCTAGCCAGATCAACAACTAATGCTAGCCAGATCAACCACTAATGCTAGCCAGATCAACAGCTAATGCTAGCCAGATCAACAACTAATGCTAGCCAGATCAACAACTAATGCTAGCCAGATCAACAACTAATGGTAGCCAGATCAACAACTAATGCTAGCCAGATCAACAACTAATGCTAGCCAGATCAACAACTAATGCTAGCCAGATCAACAACTAATGCTAGCTAGCTAGATCAACCACTAATGCTAGCCAGATCAACCACTAATGCTAGCCAGATCAACAACTAATTCTAGCCAGATCAACGACTAATGCTAGCCAGATCAACAACTAATGCTAGCCAGATCAATAACTAATGCTAGCCAGATCAATAACTAATGCTAGCCAGATCAACAGCTAATGCTAGCCAGATCAACAACTAATTCTAGCCAGATCAACAACTAATGCTAGCCAGATCAACAACTAATGCTAGCCAGATCAATAACTAATGCTAGCCAGATCAACA
This sequence comes from Salvelinus fontinalis, assembly GCF_029448725.1. Lineage (NCBI taxonomy): Eukaryota > Metazoa > Chordata > Actinopteri > Salmoniformes > Salmonidae > Salvelinus > Salvelinus fontinalis. The sequence goes on from NW_026601204.1 coordinate 57,123, forward strand.
GCTAATGCTAGCCAGATCAACAACTAATGCTAGCCGGATCAACAACTAATGCTAGCCAGATCAACAGCTAATGCTAGCCAGATCAACAACTAATGCTAGCCAGATCAATAACTAATGCTAGCCAGATCAACCACTAATGCTAGCCAGATCAATAACTAATGCTAGCCAGACCAACAACTAATGCTAGCCAGATCAATAACTAATGCTAGCCAGATCAATAACTAATGCTAGCCAGATCAATAACTAATGCTAGCCAGATCAATAACTAATGCTAGCCAGATCAACAGCTAATGGTAGCCAGATCAATAACTAATGCTAGCCAGATCAACAACTAATGCTAGCCAGATCAATACCCAATGCTAGCCAGAGCAAGATGAGCTCAAATCTAACAAAGGAATATTAGATAAACCCTCTCAAACTTTTTCAGCTAGATGGCCGTCAAAATTTCACTGATAAACGATGGGGAATAGTAGGTAGCCTGCTCGTCCTTCTGCAGCTTGCCTGCCAATGCATGCTTGTCCCAACCAAGCACCCAAGCTAACTGGCTAAAGTTGGCTAGCTTGCTAGCGATCTTTTTCCGGAGAACGAATGAGAGTACACCTCACTCTGACCATTTTACTCTCCCTATCAGAGCAGGTTAGGCTGTTTAAATGTTATCTAGAACGTTCTTGACTAATTATTACTTTTTATTTGTCTACGTTCACTGACACCGGTCATATTCAGTGGGTTTTGGGCGTCCTTAAATTTATTTCGTAAATTCATCAGTTATTCTGCGCTCTGGCACACTCAGACGAGAGTGAATTTCCGAACGCAAGAGAGATATGCTAACTGGATAAGCAGTCGTTCAACTTCGACATAGCTAGCTAGCAAAGCGATTCACATTTCTTGCTAGCTAACCCGAAATGACACCAGCTTCTCTAGCTGTTGTATAGCCACCGAAAAACGATATGAGTGGCGGAAAAGTCAGTCATTCACCCTCTCCTCCAATGACATGACATCCTCCTAACAGCTAGCTAGCTAACGTTCGACTCTGGGTTATTAGCTTTCTATATAAATAGATACGCTAGCCTATTAGCCACGTTAACACGGACTTGTGATCATTTCTTTTGCTAGTTTGATTGTATTGACATTCCCAGCCTTTTTATAACGTAACTATTGTAACGACCCTGGGTTTATAAGCGCGGACATCGACTCTGCCGCATGAGCATGCTTTTGTGGCACAGTCGATAGCGCGCCGGACTTCGGGCTAGAAGGTCGAGGGTTCGAGATCTGCTCCCTGCCTGTTTCGTTACAGTATGTTTTTTAGTCCTGAATATTGAGTCGTTGAACCTGAAACAGTGGATCGCGAATGGGGAGACGGCAAACAACGTACCAGACCAGCAGTGATTTACAACCCGATAGCAATGTGTTTTTTTGGGACGACCAAGAAAATGTATCGGTGAATTCTATTAATCACGCATTGAACTGCATTCATCTGTTCTGCCAACAATGCCTTACTCTACGTCATGGACTGTTATAAAGTTGGTTTTTACAGCATAAACTGGGAATTTGACTGATATTATGATTGTCTATTTGTTTCATATCTGCAAAGGAGTTAAAACACGGTCAGTTCCACTTTAATGAGAACTATTACAGACTTAATGGTGTTCCATTAGAGAAGTCTGTCTATGCTAGCAGTCACACCAGGCTAACGGTTACACCCAGTCCCATTATAACCACCACCAGGGAAATGACAGACTGGTATTGTATCAGACTCTTCCCTGGCTGTATGGTCTGTGTCAGTCCCATTATAACCACCACCAGGGAAATGACAGACTGGTATTGTATCAGACTCTTCCCTGGCTGTATGGTCTGTGTCAGTCCCATTATAACCACCAGGGAAATAACAGACTGGTATTGTATCAGACTCTTCCCTGGCTGTATGGTCTGTGTTAGTCCCATTATAACCACCACCAGGGAAATGACAGACTGGTATTGTATCAGACTCTTCCCTGGCTGTATGGTCTGTGTCAGTCCCATTATAACCACCAGGGAAATGACAGACTGGTATTGTATCAGACTCTTCCCTGGCTGTATGGTCTGTGTTAGTCCCATTATAACCACCAGGGAAATGACAGACTGGTATTGTATCAGACTCTTCCCTGGCTGTATGGTCTGTGTTAGTCCCATTATAACCACCAGGGAAATGACAGACTGGTATTGTATCAGACTCTTCCCTGGCTGTATGGTCTGTGTTAGTCCCATTATAACCACCACCAGGGAAATGACAGACTGGTATTGTATCAGACTCTTCCCTGGCTGTATGGTCTGTGTCAGTCCCATTATAACCACCAGGGAAATGACAGACTGGTATTGTATCAGACTCTTCCCTGGCTGTATGGTCTGTGTTAGTCCCATTATAACCACCAGGGAAATAACAGACTGGTATTGTATCAGACTCTTCCCTGGCTGTATGATCTGTGTCAGTCCCATTATAACCACCAGGGAAATGACAGACTGGTATTGTATCAGACTCTTCCCTGGCTGTATGGTCTGCAGTCCCATTATAACCACCAGGAAAATAACAGACTGGTATTGTATCAGACTCTTCCCTGGCTGTATGGTCTGTAGTCCCATTATAACCACCAGGGAAATGACAGACTGGTATTGTATCAGACTCTTCCCTGGCTGTATGGTCTGTGTTAGTCCCATTATAACCACCAGGGAAATAACAGACTGGTATTGTATCAGACTCTTCCCTGGCTGTATGGTCTGTGTTAGTCCCATTATAACCACCACCAGGGAAATGACAGACTGGTATTGTATCAGACTCTTCCCTGGCTGTATGGTCTGTGTTAGTCCCATTATAACCACCAGGGAAATGACAGACTGGTATTGTATCAGACTCTTCCCTGGCTGTATGGTCTGTGTTAGTCCCATTATAACCACCAGGGAAATGACAGACTGGTATTGTATCAGACTCTTCCCTGGCTGTATGGTCTGTGTTAGTCCCATTATAACCACCAGGGAAATAACAGACTGGTATTGTATCAGACTCTTCCCTGGCTGTATGGTCTGTGTCAGTCCCTTATAACCACCAGGGAAATGACAGACTGGTATTGTATCAGACTCTTCCCTGGCTGTTTGATCTGTAGTCCCATTATAACCACCACCAGGGAAATAACAGACTGGTATTGTATCAGACTCTTCCCTGGCTGTATGGTCTGTGTTAGTCCCATTATAACCACCACCAGGGAAATGACAGACTGGTATTGTATCAGACTCTTCCCTGGCTGTATGGTCTGTGTTAGTCCCATTATAACCACCAGGGAAATGACAGACTGGTATTGTATCAGACTCTTCCCTGGCTGTATGGTCTGTGTCAGTCCCATTATAACCACCAGGGAAATGACAGACTGGTATTGTATCAGACTCTTCCCTGGCTGTATGATCTGTGTTAGTTGAGGTGTTTTAATACCTCATTAACCTTATTGCCAGGAGAATATCACCCATGTAATGTTTTCACTTTGTCATTATGGGTTATTGTGTGTAGATGGGTGAGATAAAAAAAAAAAAAAGTAATACATTTTTAAATCAGGTTGTAACATAATAAAATGTGAATATGTCGAGGGGTGTGAATACTTTCTGAATGAACTATATAGATTAGGGCTGTCGTCAAATGATTTAAATAATGAATCGAGTTTTTTAATTTGCTCAAATTTGGCCCCAAAGAAAGATTTTTTTCTAAGCTAACATATTATGTAATTGTTTAAAGATGGTCATACCAAGGATCATTTAGCTAGTTGATTTAGCTTTTTAACACTCTATAAGGTATAAGAAATTATAATAAAAACATTATTTGATGAAACATTGAATATGGCATTATTGATATTAGCCAGTAGAAATGCATTGAATAACAGATGTACTACATGGGTAACAGATAGACCAGATGGGTAACAGATAGACCAGATGGGTAACAGATAGACCAGATGGGTAACAGATAGACCAGATGGGTAACAGATAGACCAGATGGGTAACAGATAGACCAGATGGGTAACAGATAGACCAGATGTCCTACATGGGTAACAGATAGACCAGATGGGTAACAGATAGACCAGATGGGTAACAGATAGACCAGGTGGGTAACAGATAGACCAGATGGGTAACAGATAGACCAGATGGGTAACAGATAGACCAGATGGGTAACAGATAGACCAGATGTCCTACATGGGTAACAGATAGACCAGATGGGTAACAGATAGACCAGATGGGTAACAGATAGACCAGATGTCCTACATGGGTAACAGATAGACCAGATGGGTAACAGATAGACCAGATGTACTACATGGGTAACAGATAGACCAGATGTCCTACATGGGTAACAGATAGACCAGATGTCCTACATGGGTAACAGATAGACCAGATGTCCTACATGGGTAACAGATAGACCAGATGTACTACATGGGTAACAGATAGACCCACCCACACATCTAAAGGACGTTTCTTATGAAGTGTCTGTCCTATATCTGAGAGATATAAGAAATCAGGAAACCTTTTTTTTTTTTTTTTTTTTTACATGTATGCATTATTTAAGGAAATATACTTTCTCCATATATACAGTGCATTGGGAAAATATTCAGACCCTTTCCCTTTTTACACATTTTGTTAGGCTAGAGCCTTATTCTAAAATTGATTAAATTATTTTTCCCATAATGACAAAGCGAGAACATTTTTTTTTTTAAATATTAGCAAATTTATTTACAAAAAAACAAAACAGAAATACCTTATTTACAATGACAGACAATAATAAATCAAAATAAAATAAAATGCATTGGTTACATGCAACAGGTGTAGACTTCACAGTGAATGCTTACGAGTCCATTCCCAACAATGCAAAGTTAAGGACAAATATTTACTAAATAAAAAAAAGGAAATAACAAAACAATTAAGATTATTTAATAAATAATCAAGGGGGTCAATGTAAATTGTCCGGGTGGCCATTTGATCAACTGTTCAGCCGTCTTGGGTTCGGAAACTTTTCAGGTGCCTTTTGGTCCCTGACTTGGCACTCAAGTGCTTTGAGACTTGAAATTAAGCTCAGGTGCATCCTGTTTCCATTGATCATCCTTGAGATGTTTCTACAACTTGATTGGATTGCTTCGTCATTATGGGGTATTGTGATGTCATTATGGGGTATTGTGATGTCATTATGGGGTATTGTGATGTCTTTATGGGGTATTAGTACAAAAAAAAGTACAGTACAAAAAAAAAGTATGAATGTATGTACTTGTAAGTCGCTCTGGATAAGAGCGTCTGCTAAATGACTTAAATGTAAATGTATTAGGATGTCATTATGGGGTATTGTGATGTCATTATGGGGTATTGTGACGTCATTATGGAGTATTGTGACGTCATTATGGGGTATTGTGATGTCATTATGGGGTATTGTGACGTCATTATGGGGTATTGTGACGTCATTATGGGGTATTGTGTGTAGATTGATGAGGGGAAAAAAACAATTTGATCAATTTTAGAATAAGGCTGTAACATTACAAAATGTGGAGAGAAAAAAAAGGTATCTGTAGCGTTACAGATTTTGCTAGGGATGTTTTTATTATGTTAATTCTATTTCAGCGGGGCTGCGGAAATTGTTGGCTAAGAGTTAAGGGAAATCTCCACCCACTGGGACACTATAAAACAACTCCTGCTCACACACACATCCTCACCTCACTCTTGCATATGCAGCCTCACTTTGAAGCATTGTAATGAACAAGATGGGAGACAGAGAGCTGGTTTCAAGAGCAGGTGTTTATTAGTAAAGGACCACAGGAGGAGGCAGGTATCTGGGTCCAGGGGCAGGCAGAAGGTCATACACAGGAGGAGGCAGGTAGCTGGGTCCAGGGGCAGGCAGAAGGTCATACACAGGAGGAGGCAGGTAGCTGGGTCCAGGGGCAGGCAGAAGGTCATACACAGGAGGAGGCAGGTAGCTGGGTCCAGGGGCAGGCAGAAGGTCACACACAGGGGGTCCAAAAGGGCAACAGTACAGGCAGGGAAAAGGCGTCGTTAGGATGATTACATCACGGGAAACACAGACCTCCGACTAGAAGTGTGTCTTAAAACAAACATTACCTCACAGTGATGAGGTGCAAAGAACTGAACGACATAGTGTGTGATAATGACATACAGGTGTGTGAACAGGTGATCAGAATTCAGGTGTCGGGGATCTGGAGAGTGAGCTGCGTTCAGGGGATCTACGTGTGTGAGAGTGTGCGTTGGAAGCAGACGTTACAAGCACGTCTTTGAGTAGCCCATTCATTTTCAGTTCTTCCCGTGCCATCCAAATGTGTGCATAGCCTCGTCAGTGGTCAGTTATCAGGCTAGGTAACATGACTAGCTAGCTAAACAATGTCGTTTGTTATCAAACCCCCCAAAAAGGATTGCTCCTGACTAGTTTGAAAGCGGCCCGCGAAAGGCGCACAAATCCACGGCAGAAAGAAAGAACATAGCGCCGGTAATATTGAACATAACTTTGATATGATTTATGCCAGAGGCACACGGTCTTCAGCGATGTAAAGGAACTCCATGTAAAGGCACAAACATTGACTGTAGCTGTGTTGTGTTCTGCCCTTAAAAGGGTCCGTGCGGAAACGTCTGCTTATAAAAGGTTCCTTTCGGTAAAGACATTGACTAAAAATCTATCCCCCCAAAAATGTAAGCTGATAATAATGTCACGCATTAACACATTATAAACATGTTAACTTTGACAATCCTAATATGTATAATTATATACTGCATATATAATAATGTGTTCCCCCTACCTGAAGAGAGTTGTACATATGTGTACATGGTTGTATAAATGAGTTAGTTTCTCTCATTCTTTAAACTATTTGTATATTTGCGCTGTAAACCAGACTTGAACGTTGCCATGAGAGAGTTAGTGAGATTGCAGTCAGTCAGTCAGTTAGAGGTGAGCTGTTGCCGCAGCAACACTGTACAGCCTTCTGATTGTCTCTAAGTAAATGTCCCAAATGGCACCCTATTTCCTATGTAGTGCACTACTTTATACCAGAGCCCTATGGCACCCTATTCCCTATGTAGTGCACTACTTTAGACCAGAGTCCTATGGCACCCTATTCCCTATATAGTGCACTACATTATATAGATACCTACCACTGATGATAGTAGAGGTACCACTGATGATAGTAGAGGTACCACTGATGATAGTAGAGGTACCACTGATGATAGTAGAGATACCTACCACTGATGACAGTAGAGGTACCACTGATGATAGTAGAGGTACCACTGATGATAGTAGAGGTACCACTGATGATAGTAGAGATACCTACCACTGATGATAGTAGAGGTACCACTGATGATAGTAGAGATACCTACCACTGATGATAGTAGAGATACCTACCACTGATGATAGTAGAGGTACCACTGATGATAGTAGAGGTAACACTGATGATAGTAGAGGTACCACTGATGATAGTAGAGGTACCACTGATGATAGTAGAGGTACCACTGATGATAGTAGAGATACCTACCACTGATGATAGTAGAGGTACCACTGATGATAGTAGAGGTACCACTGATGATAGTAGAGGTACCTACCACTGATGATAGTAGAGGTACCACTGATGATAGTAGAGGTACCACTGATGATAGTAGAGGTACCAATGATGATAGTAGAGGTACCACTGATGATAGTAGAGGTACCACTGATGATAGTAGAGGTACTACTGATGGTAGTAGAGATACCGCTGATGATGGTAGAGATACCACTGATGATAGTAGAGATACCAAGTAGAGGTACCACTGATGATAGTAGAGATACCTACCACTGATGATAGTAGAGGTACCACTGATGATAGTAGAGGTGCCACTGATGATAGTAGAGATACCACTGATGATAGTAGAGGTACCACTGATGATAGTAGAGGTACCACTGATGATAGTAGAGGTACCTACCACTGATGATAGCAGAGGTACCTACCACTGATGATAGTAGAGGTACCACTGATGATAGTAGAGGTACCTACCACTGATGATAGTAGAGATACCACTGATGACAGTAGAGGTACCACTGATGATAGTAGAGATACCACTGATGATAGTAGAGATACCACTGATGATAGTAGAGATACCTACCACTGATGATAGTAGAGATACCACTGATGATAGTAGAGATACCACTGATGATATTAGAGATACCTACCACTGATGATAGTAGAGGTACCACTGATGATAGTAGAGATACCTAACACTGATGATAGTAGAGATACCACTGATGATAGTAGAGATACCACTGATGATAGTAGAGGTACCTACCACTGATGATAGTAGAGATACCACTGATGATATTAGAGATACCACTGATGATTGTAGAGATACCACTGATGATAGTAGAGGTACCTACCACTGATGATAGTAGAGGTACCGCTGATGATAGTAGAGGTACAGCTGATGATAGTAGAGGTACCACTGAAGATAGTAGAGGTACCACTGATGATAGCAGAGGTACCACTGATGATAGTAGAGGTACCACTGATGATAGCAGAGGTACCACTGATGATAGTAGAGATACCACTGATGATAGTAGAGATACCTACCACTGATGATAGTAGAGGTACCACTGATGATAGTAGAGATACCTACCACTGATGATAGTAGAGGTACCACTGATGATAGTAGAGATACCTACCACTGATGATAGTAGAGGTACAACTGATGATAGTAGAGATACCACTGATGATAGTAGAGGTACCTACCACTGATGATAGTAGAGATACCACTGATGATAGTATAGGTACCACTGATGATAGTAGAGATACCTACCACTGATGATAGTAGAGATACCACTGATGATAGTGGAGATACCTACCACTGATGATAGTAGAGGTACCACTGATGATAGTAGAGGTACCACTGATGATATTGGAGATACCACTGATGATAGTAGAGATACCTACCACTGATGATAGTAGAGGTACCACTGATGATAGTAGATGTACCACTGATGATAGTAGAGGTACCACTGATGATAGTAGAGATACCTACCACTGATGACAGTAGAGGTACCACTGCTGATAGTAGAGGTACCACTGAAGATAGTAGAGGTACCACTGATGATAGTAGAGATACCTACCACTGATGATAGTAGAGGTACCACTGATGATAGTAGAGGTACCACTGATGATAGTAGAGATACCTACCACTGATGATAGTAGAGGTACCACTGATGATAGTAGAGATACCACTGATGATAGTAGAGGTACCACTGATGATAGTAGAGGTACCACTGATGATAGTAGAGGTACCACTGATGATAGTAGAGATACCTACCACTGATGATAGTAGAGGTACCACTGATGATAGTAGAGGTACCACTGATGATAGTAGAGGTACCTACCACTGATGATAGTAGAGGTACCTACCACTGATGATAGTAGAGATACCTACCACTGATGATAGTAGAGATACCACTGATGATAGTATAGGTACCACTGATGATAGTAGAGATACCTACCACTGATGATAGTAGAGGTACCACTGATGATAGTAGAGGTGCCACTGATGATAGTAGAGATACCACTGATGATAGTAGAGGTACCACTGATGATAGTAGAGGTACCTACCACTGATGATAGTAGAGGTACCACTGGTGATAGTAGAGGTACCACTGATGACAGTAGAGGTACCAATGATGATAGTAGAGGTACCACTGATGACAGTAGAGGTACCACTGATGATAGTAGAGGTACCACTGATGGTAGTAGAGATACCGCTGATGATGGTAGAGATACCACTGATGATAGTAGAGATACCAAGTAGAGGTACCACTGATGAGAGTAGAGATACCTACCACTGATGATAGTAGAGGTACCACTGATGATAGTAGAGGTGCCACTGATGATAGTAGAGATACCACTGATGATAGTAGAGGTACCACTGATGATAGTAGCGGTACCTACCACTGATGATAGCAGAGGTACCTACCACTGATGACAGTAGAGGTACCACTGATGATAGTAGAGATACCACTGATGATAGTAGAGATACCACTGATGATAGTAGAGATACCTACCACTGATGATAGTAGAGATACCACTGATGATAGTAGAGATACCACTGATGATATTAGAGATACCTACCACTGATGATAGTAGAGGTACCACTGATGATAGTAGAGATACCTACCACTGATGATAGTAGAGATACCACTGAAGATAGTAGAGATACCACTGATGATATTAGAGATACCTACCACTGATGATAGTAGAGGTACCACTGATGATAGTAGAGATACCACTGATGATAGTAGAGGTACCTACCACCGATGATAGTAGAGATACCACTGATGATATTAGAGATACCACTGATGATTGTAGAGATACCACTGATGATAGTAGAGGTACCTACCACTGATGATAGTAGAGGTACCGCTGATGATAGTAGAGGTACAGCTGATGATAGTAGAGGTACCACTGAAGATAGTAGAGGTACCACTGATGATAGCAGAGGTACCACTGATGATAGTAGAGGTACCACTGATGATAGCAGAGGTACCACTGATGATAGTAGAGATACCACTGATGATAGTAGAGATACCACTGATGATATTAGAGATACCTACCACTGATGATAGTAGAGGTACCACTGATGATAGTAGAGATACCACTGATGATAGTAGAGGTACCTACCACCGATGATAGTAGAGATACCACTGATGATATTAGAGATACCACTGATGATTGTAGAGATACCACTGATGATAGTAGAGGTACCTACCACTGATGATAGTAGAGGTACCGCTGATGATAGTAGAGGTACAGCTGATGATAGTAGAGGTACCACTGAAGATAGTAGAGGTACCACTGATGATAGCAGAGGTACCACTGATGATAGTAGAGGTACCACTGATGATAGCAGAGGTACCACTGATGATAGTAGAGATACCACTGATGATAGTAGAGATACCTACCACTGATGATAGTAGAGGTACCACTGATGATAGTAGAGATACCTACCACTGATGATAGTAGAGGTACAACTGATGATAGTAGAGATACCACTGATGATAGTAGAGGTACCACTGATGATAGTAGAGATACCACTGATGATAGTAGAGGTACCTACCACTGATGATAGTAGAGATACCACTGATGATAGTATAGGTACCACTGATGATAGTAGAGATACCTACCACTGATGATGGTAGAGATACCACTGATGATAGTGGAGATACCTACCACTGATGATAGTAGAGGTACCACTGATGTTATTGGAGATACCACTGATGATAGTAGAGATACCTACCACTGATGATAGTAGAGATACCTACCACTGATGATAGTAGAGATACCTACCACTGATGATAGTATAGGTACTACTGATGATAGTAGAGATACCTACCACTGATGATAGTAGAGATACCTACCACTGATGATAGTAGAGATACCTACCACTGATGATAGTAGAGATACCTCTATGCACACATAAACACACACAAATAACTTAGAAAATATAAAATGTCACTTTTGTTCCTCAGAATTATTTTTAATAAGCTATTATTGTTATCCTCATACATTTTATATTATTTTACAAAACAGTAAAGTACACCAGAAATACACCATAGTTACACTACGTGTGGACAGCACGTATCACGTCGGAGGAATGCGGTGATTACCGT
>NW_026601205.1:0-38610 GCF_029448725.1 Salvelinus fontinalis
TGACAACAGCATGCTGTGATACAATACATCAACTTCCCAGGTAACCACCCCAACAGCATGCTGTGATATAATACATCAACTTCCCAGGTAACCACCCCAACAGCATGCTGTGATACAATACATCAACTTCCCAGGTAACCACCCCAACAGCATGCTGTGATATAATACATCAACTTCCCAGGTAACCACCCCAACAGCATGCTGTGATACAATACATCAACTTCCCAGGTAACCATGACAACAGCATGCTGTGATATAATACATCAACTTCCCAGGTAACCACCCCAACAGCATGCTGTGATATAATACATCAACTTCCCAGGTAACCATGACAACAGCATGCTGTGATATAATACATCAACTTCCCAGGTAACCACCCCAACAGCATGCTGTGATATAATACATCAACTTCCCAGGTAACCATGACAACAGCATGCTGTGATATAATACATCAACTTCCCAGGTAACCACCCCAACAGCATGCTGTAATACAATACATCAACTTCCCAGGTAACCACCCCAACAGCATGCTGTGATACAATACATCAGCTTCCCAGGTAACCACCCCAACAGCATGCTGTGATATAATACATCAACTTCCCAGGTAACCATGACAACAGCATGCTGTGATATAATACATCAACTTCCCAGGTAACCACCCCAACAGCATGCTGTGATACAATACATCAACTTCCCAGGTAACCATGACAACAGCATGCTGTGATATAATACATCAACTTCCCAGGTAACCATGACAACAGCATGCTGTGATATAATACATCAACTTCCCAGGTAACCACCCCAACAGCATGCTGTGATACAATACATCAACTTCCCAGGTAACCACCGCAACAGCATGCTGTGATACAATACATCAACTTCCCAGGTAACCACCCCAACAGCATGCTGTGATATAATACATCAACTTCCCAGGTAACCACCCCAACAGCATGCTGTGATATAATACATGACCTTCCCAGGTAACCACCTCAACAGCATGCTGTGATACAATACATCAACTTCCCAGGTAACCACCCCAACAGCATGCTGTGATATAATACATCAACTTCCCAGGTAACCACCCCAACAGCATGCTGTGATACAATACATCAACTTCCCAGGTAACCATGACAACAGCATGCTGTGATATAATACATCAACTTCCCAGGTAACCACCCCAACAGCATGCTGTGATATAATACATCAACTTCCCAGGTAACCATGACAACAGCATGCTGTGATATAATACATCAACTTCCCAGGTAACCACCCCAACAGCATGCTGTGATATAATACATCAACTTCCCAGGTAACCATGACAACAGCATGCTGTGATATAATACATCAACTTCCCAGGTAACCACCCCAACAGCATGCTGTAATACAATACATCAACTTCCCAGGTAACCACCCCAACAGCATGCTGTGATACAATACATCAGCTTCCCAGGTAACCACCCCAACAGCATGCTGTGATATAATACATCAACTTCCCAGGTAACCATGACAACAGCATGCTGTGATATAATACATCAACTTCCCAGGTAACCACCCCAACAGCATGCTGTGATACAATACATCAACTTCCCAGGTAACCATGACAACAGCATGCTGTGATATAATACATCAACTTCCCAGGTAACCATGACAACAGCATGCTGTGATATAATACATCAACTTCCCAGGTAACCACCCCAACAGCATGCTGTGATACAATACATCAACTTCCCAGGTAACCACCGCAACAGCATGCTGTGATACAATACATCAACTTCCCAGGTAACCACCCCAACAGCATGCTGTGATATAATACATCAACTTCCCAGGTAACCACCCCAACAGCATGCTGTGATATAATACATGACCTTCCCAGGTAACCACCTCAACAGCATGCTGTGATACAATACATCAACTTCCCAGGTAACCACCCCAACAGCATGCTGTGATATAATACATCAACTTCCCAGGTAACCACCCCAACAGCATGCTGTGATACAATACATCAACTTCCCAGGTAACCATGACAACAGCATGCTGTGATATAATACATCAACTTCCCAGGTAACCACCCCAACAGCATGCTGTGATATAATACATCAACTTCCCAGGTAACCATGACAACAGCATGCTGTGATATAATACATCAACTTCCCAGGTAACCACCCCAACAGCATGCTGTGATATAATACATCAACTTCCCAGGTAACCATGACAACAGCATGCTGTGATATAATACATCAACTTCCCAGGTAACCACCCCAACAGCATGCTGTAATACAATACATCAACTTCCCAGGTAACCACCCCAACAGCATGCTGTGATACAATACATCAGCTTCCCAGGTAACCACCCCAACAGCATGCTGTGATATAATACATCAACTTCCCAGGTAACCATGACAACAGCATGCTGTGATATAATACATCAACTTCCCAGGTAACCACCCCAACAGCATGCTGTGATACAATACATCAACTTCCCAGGTAACCATGACAACAGCATGCTGTGATATAATACATCAACTTCCCAGGTAACCATGACAACAGCATGCTGTGATATAATACATCAACTTCCCAGGTAACCACCCCAACAGCATGCTGTGATACAATACATCAACTTCCCAGGTAACCACCGCAACAGCATGCTGTGATACAATACATCAACTTCCCAGGTAACCACCCCAACAGCATGCTGTGATATAATACATCAACTTCCCAGGTAACCACCCCAACAGCATGCTGTGATATAATACATGACCTTCCCAGGTAACCACCTCAACAGCATGCTGTGATACAATACATCAACTTCCCAGGTAACCACCCCAACAGCATGCTGTGATACAATACATCAACTTCCCAGGTAACCACCCCAACAGCATGCTGTGATACAATACATCAACTTCCCAGGTAACCACCCCAACAGCATGCTGTGATATAATACATCAACTTCCCAGGTAACCACCCCAACAGCATGCTGTGATACAATACATCAACTTCCCAGGTAACCACCCCAACAGCATGCTGTGATATAATACATCAACTTCCCAGGTAACCACCCCAACAGCATGCTGTGATACAATACATCAACTTCCCAGGTAACCATGACAACAGCATGCTGTGATATAATACATCAACTTCCCAGGTAACCACCCCAACAGCATGCTGTGATATAATACATCAACTTCCCAGGTAACCATGACAACAGCATGCTGTGATATAATACATCAACTTCCCAGGTAACCACCCCAACAGCATGCTGTGATATAATACATCAACTTCCCAGGTAACCATGACAACAGCATGCTGTGATATAATACATCAACTTCCCAGGTAACCACCCCAACAGCATGCTGTAATACAATACATCAACTTCCCAGGTAACCACCCCAACAGCATGCTGTGATACAATACATCAGCTTCCCAGGTAACCACCCCAACAGCATGCTGTGATATAATACATCAACTTCCCAGGTAACCATGACAACAGCATGCTGTGATATAATACATCAACTTCCCAGGTAACCACCCCAACAGCATGCTGTGATACAATACATCAACTTCCCAGGTAACCATGACAACAGCATGCTGTGATATAATACATCAACTTCCCAGGTAACCATGACAACAGCATGCTGTGATATAATACATCAACTTCCCAGGTAACCACCCCAACAGCATGCTGTGATACAATACATCAACTTCCCAGGTAACCACCGCAACAGCATGCTGTGATACAATACATCAACTTCCCAGGTAACCACCCCAACAGCATGCTGTGATATAATACATCAACTTCCCAGGTAACCACCCCAACAGCATGCTGTGATATAATACATGACCTTCCCAGGTAACCACCTCAACAGCATGCTGTGATACAATACATCAACTTCCCAGGTAACCACCCCAACAGCATGCTGTGATATAATACATCAACTTCCCAGGTAACCACCCCAACAGCATGCTGTGATACAATACATCAACTTCCCAGGTAACCATGACAACAGCATGCTGTGATATAATACATCAACTTCCCAGGTAACCACCCCAACAGCATGCTGTGATATAATACATCAACTTCCCAGGTAACCATGACAACAGCATGCTGTGATATAATACATCAACTTCCCAGGTAACCACCCCAACAGCATGCTGTGATATAATACATCAACTTCCCAGGTAACCATGACAACAGCATGCTGTGATATAATACATCAACTTCCCAGGTAACCACCCCAACAGCATGCTGTAATACAATACATCAACTTCCCAGGTAACCACCCCAACAGCATGCTGTGATACAATACATCAGCTTCCCAGGTAACCACCCCAACAGCATGCTGTGATATAATACATCAACTTCCCAGGTAACCATGACAACAGCATGCTGTGATATAATACATCAACTTCCCAGGTAACCACCCCAACAGCATGCTGTGATACAATACATCAACTTCCCAGGTAACCATGACAACAGCATGCTGTGATATAATACATCAACTTCCCAGGTAACCATGACAACAGCATGCTGTGATATAATACATCAACTTCCCAGGTAACCACCCCAACAGCATGCTGTGATACAATACATCAACTTCCCAGGTAACCACCGCAACAGCATGCTGTGATACAATACATCAACTTCCCAGGTAACCACCCCAACAGCATGCTGTGATATAATACATCAACTTCCCAGGTAACCACCCCAACAGCATGCTGTGATATAATACATGACCTTCCCAGGTAACCACCTCAACAGCATGCTGTGATACAATACATCAACTTCCCAGGTAACCACCCCAACAGCATGCTGTGATATAATACATCAACTTCCCAGGTAACCACCCCAACAGCATGCTGTGATACAATACATCAACTTCCCAGGTAACCATGACAACAGCATGCTGTGATATAATACATCAACTTCCCAGGTAACCACCCCAACAGCATGCTGTGATATAATACATCAACTTCCAGGTAACCATGACAACAGCATGCTGTGATATAATACATCAACTTCCCAGGTAACCACCCCAACAGCATGCTGTGATATAATACATCAACTTCCCAGGTAACCATGACAACAGCATGCTGTGATATAATACATCAACTTCCCAGGTAACCACCCCAACAGCATGCTGTAATACAATACATCAACTTCCCAGGTAACCACCCCAACAGCATGCTGTGATACAATACATCAGCTTCCCAGGTAACCACCCCAACAGCATGCTGTGATATAATACATCAACTTCCCAGGTAACCATGACAACAGCATGCTGTGATATAATACATCAACTTCCCAGGTAACCACCCCAACAGCATGCTGTGATACAATACATCAACTTCCCAGGTAACCATGACAACAGCATGCTGTGATATAATACATCAACTTCCCAGGTAACCATGACAACAGCATGCTGTGATATAATACATCAACTTCCCAGGTAACCACCCCAACAGCATGCTGTGATACAATACATCAACTTCCCAGGTAACCACCGCAACAGCATGCTGTGATACAATACATCAACTTCCCAGGTAACCACCCCAACAGCATGCTGTGATATAATACATCAACTTCCCAGGTAACCACCCCAACAGCATGCTGTGATATAATACATGACCTTCCCAGGTAACCACCTCAACAGCATGCTGTGATACAATACATCAACTTCCCAGGTAACCACCCCAACAGCATGCTGTGATACAATACATCAACTTCCCAGGTAACCACCCCAACAGCATGCTGTGATACAATACATCAACTTCCCAGGTAACCACCCCAACAGAATGCTGTGATATAATACATCAACTTCCCAGGTAACCACCCCAACAGCATGCTGTGATACAATACATCAACTTCCCAGGTAACCACCCCAACAGCATGCTGTGATATAATACATCAACTTCCCAGGTAACCATGACAACAGCATGCTGTGATATAATACATCAACTTCCCAGGTAACCATGACAACAGCATGCTGTGATATAATACATCAACTTCCCAGGTAACCACCCCAACAGCATGCTGTGATATAATACATCAACTTCCCAGGTAACCCCCCCAACAGCATGCTGTGATACAATACATCAACTTCCCAGGTAACCACCTCAACAGCATGCTGTGATACAATACATCAACTTCCCAGGTAACCATGACAACAGCATGCTGTGATATAATACATCAACTTCCCAGGTAACCACCCCAACAGCATGCTGTGATACAATACATCAACTTCCCAGGTAACCACCCCAACAGCATGCTGTAATACAATACATACCATGTCAAGACAGAACAAAGAATGGGGGGGGGGGGGGGGGGTATGCTGTGAAGCCTGCCAAGACAAAACAAAGAAGGAGGGAATATGCTGTGAAGCATGTCAAGACAGACCAAAGAATGGGGGATATGCTGTGAAGCCTGTCAAGACAGACCAAAGAAGGGGGGATATGCTGTGAAGCCTGTCAAGACAGATCAAAGAAGGAGGGATATGCTGTGAAGCCTGTCAAGACAGATCAAAGAAGGGGGGATATGCTCTGAAGCCTGTCAAGACAGATCAAAGAAGGGGGGATATGCTGTGAAGCCTGCCAAGACAAAACAAAGAAGGAGGGAATATGCTGTGAAGCCTGTCAAGACAGACCAAAGAAGGAGGGAATATGCAGCGAAGCCTGTCAAGACAGACCAAAGAAGGGGGGGGGGGGGGGGGGGGGTGGGTATGCTGTGAAGCCTGTCAAGACAGACCAAAGAAGGGAGGGTATTCTGTGAAGCATGTCAAGACAGACCAAAGAAGGGGGGGGGGGGGGGGGGATATGCTGTGAAGCCTGTAAAGACAGACCAAAGAATGGGGGGGGGGGGGGGGGGGGCGTGAAGCTTGTCAATACAGACCAAAGAATGGGGGGGTATGCTGTGAAGCCTGTCAAGACAGAACAAAGAATGGGGGGGGGGGGTATGTTGTGAAGCCTGCCAAGACAAAACAAAGAAGGAGGGAATATGCTGTGAAGCCTGTCAAGACAGACCAAAGAAGGGGGGATATGCTGTGAAGCCTGTCAAGACAGATCAAAGAAGGAGGGATATGCTGTGAAGCCTGTCAAGACAGATCAAAGAAGGGGGGATATGCTCTGAAGCCTGTCAAGACAGATCAAAGAGGGGGGGATATGCTGTGAAGCCTGCCAAGACAAAACAAAGAAGGAGGGAATATGCCGTGAAGCCTGTCAAGACAGACCAAAGAAGGAGGGAATATGCCGTGAAGCCTGTCAAGACAGACCAAAGAAGGAGGGAATATGCAGCGAAGCCTGTCAAGACAGACCAAAGAAGGGGGGGGGGGGGTATGCTGTGAAGCCTGTCAAGACAGACCAAAGAAGGGAGGGTATTCTGTGAAGCATGTCAAGACAGACCAAAGAAGGGGGGGGGGGGGGGGGGTATTCTGTGAAGCCTGTCAAGACAGACCAAAGAAGGGGGGGTGGTAATGCTGTGAAGACTGTCAAGACAGACCAAAGAATGGGGGGGTATTCTGTGAAGCATGACAAGACAGACCAAAGAGGGGGTGGTGGTAATGCTGTGAAGCCTGTCAAGACAGACCAAAGAAGGGAGGATATGCTGTGAAGCCTGTCAAGACAGATCAAAGAAGGAGGGAATATGCTGTGATGCCTGTAAAGACAGACCAAAGAAGGGGGATATGCTGTGAAGCCTGAAGCCTGTGAAGTCAGACACAATAAGGAGGGGCTGTGCTGTGAAGCCTGTGAAGACAGACCCAGCATACTGTAACTCATAGTTATTCTATTCAAATATGCATCAATTGAGACATTCAGACATAAACAACAAACATTGAAAATCATTTTTTGAAAGTGCACAGTCAAAAATGTCATATTTCAAATTGAGTACTTCAAAAACACCAGAAAACACATTGTAGAATGAGTAGATCTCTACATCAACGAATTGATTTAATCATAAAACAAAACAGGGAATAAAAGGACATTTAATTCACTACCCATTTAACAAACATTTCCCTTTTCAAAAACATTACAGGCTACAGTACGTAAACAGGCTCCTGGATCTCCTCTTAAACGAGGTCACCCTTGATCCAACGTCGTATGTGGGGAAGCTCTTTCCATCTCTCTCTGCACCCCCCGCCCTCCCAAAACACAGCAGACAACCATGTCTCCTTCCTAAAATGGCACCCTGTTCCCTATATAGTGAACAACTTATATAGCTGTCCAGAACCCCGAAAAAATGTATATTCATTGTAATCCACATAATATTTCATATTTTATGTTGCTGCAGAATTATTTTCTTGTTGTAGTAAACTGGCTCAATTTCAGATCCTACATCTGTATGTCTAAGCTTCTAAGCAGGGGCGTCATGCACCCCAAAGATCTGAGGGGGCAGATCTGAGGGGGCAGATGGCTGGGGCTGTAAATATGAGAATTTAGCATAAAAAAAAGCCCGAAACAGCTTTTTTTCTGCAATCTAGAGACACAATTACTATCTTGAGATGACTGTACGCTTCTCTTCATCTCTTCTCAAATCTGGGTAAAATATAGAAAGGAATGTGTTTCTTATTCAGAACATATAGTTAATACTTGCTTTTCTAAAGTCTACCAACCTTGCCAGCAGGCATGCCAGCTAAGACAGTTAGACAAGCAATCTATTCTAACTTGATTGACTGCCTAAAATGGCTATGTGGGAGATAGTTATGAGGATGGAAGATGTGGAACCTACGGTGTATCTCGTCTAGCTAAAGCCAATTCAAAAAGATTGCTAGGTGGTTAGTAATATTACAGAAAGAAAATTATACAGTATGTATACAGTACCAGTCAAAAGTTTGGACACACCTACACATTTAAAGTTTTTTCTTTATTTTGACTATTTTCTACATTGTAGAATAAAAAATAATAATTCATAGCTATGAAATAACACATATGGAATCATGCAGCAACTAAAAAAGTGTTAAACAAATCAAAATATATGTTATATTTGAGATTCTTCAAAGTAGCCACCCTTTGCCTTGATGACAGCTTCCACAATCCTGGCATTCCCTCAATCAGCTTCACCTGGAATGCTTTTCCAACAGTGTTGAAGGAGTTCTCACATACTACTGAGCACTTGACTGCTTTTCCTTCATTCTGCGGTGCAACTCATCCAAAACCATCTCAATTGGGTTGAGGTCGGGTGATTGTGGAGGCCAGTTCATCTGATGCAGCACTCCATCACTCTCCTTCTTGGTCAATTAGCCCATACACAGCCTGGAGGTGTGTTAGGTCATTGTCCTCTTGAAAAACAAATGATAGTCCCAAGCGCAAACCAGATTGGATGGCGTATATGCTGGTTAAGTGTGCCTCGATTTCTAAGTAAATCACTGACATTGTCACCAACAAAGCACCCCCACACCATTACACCTCTTCCTCCATGCTTCACGGTGGGAACCACACATGCGGAGATCATCCGTTCACCTGCTCTGCTTCTCACAAAGACACGACGGTTGGAACCAAAAATCTCAAATTTGAACGCATCAGACCAAAGGACAAATTTCCAACAGTCTAATGTTAATTGCTCGTGTTTCTTGGCCCAATCAAGTCTCTTCTTCTTATTGGTGTCCTTTTACTAGTGGTTTATTTGCAGAAATTCGACCACAAAGGCCTGATTCACAGTCTCCTTTGAAGAGTTGATGTTGAGATGTGTCTGTTACTTGAACTCTCTGAAGCATTTATTTGGGCTGCAATTTCTGAGGCTGGTAACTCTAATGAACTTATCAATCAATCAATCAAATGTATTTATAAAGCCCTTTTTAAATCAGCCGATATACCAAAGTGCTGTACAGAAACCCAGCCTAAACCCCAAACAGCAAGCAATGCAGGTGTAGAAGCACGGTGGCTAGGAAAAACTCCCTAGAAAGGCGGGAACCTAGGAAGAGAGGAGAGGAACCAGGCTCTGAGGGGTGGCCAATCCTCTTCTGGCTGTGCCGGGTGGAGATTATAACAGTAGATGGCCAAGATGTTCAAACGTTCATAGATGACCAGCAGGGTCAAATAATAATAATCACTGTGGTTGTTCAGAGTGCAACAGGTCAGCACCTCAGGAGTAAATGTCAGTTGGCTTTTCATAGCCGATCATTCAGAGGTCGAAAACAGCAAGTCCGGGACAAGGTAGCACTTCCGGTGAACAGGTTAGGGTTACATAGCCACAGGCAGAACAGTTGAAACTGGAACAGCAGCAGGTGGACTGGGATGGACTGGGGACAGCAGGTGGACTGTGCACAGCAAGGAGTCATCAGGCCAGGTAGTCCTAAGGCATGGTCCTAGGGCTCAGGTCCTCTGAGAGAATAGAGAAAAGAGAGAGTTAGAGGGAGCATACTTAAATTCACACAGGACACCGGATAGGTCAGGAGAAATATTCCAGATATAACAGACTGATCCTAGCCCCCAGCATATACTATTGCAGCATAAATATTGGCGGCTGAGACAGGAGGGGTCGGGAGACACTGTGGACCGGTTCGACGATACCCCCGGACAGGGCCAACCAGGCAGGATATTACCCCACCCACTTTGCAAAGCACAGCCCCCACACTACTAGAGAGATATCTTCATACCACCAACTTATTATCCTGAATCAAGGCTGAGTATAACCCACGAAGATCTCCCTCACGGCACGAACCCGAGGTGAGCGCCAACCCGTACAGGAAGACCACGTCAGTGACTCAACCCACTCAGGTGACGCACCCCTCCTAGAGACGACATGGAAGAGCACCAGCAAGACAGTGACTCAGCCCCTGTAATAGGGTTAGAGGCAGAGAATCCCAGTGGAGAGAGGGGAACCGGCTAGGCAGAGACAGCAACACAGTTACACATGGGATAAACAAACATACAGTCAATACCACAATAGAAAATCTGTATAAAGGGTGTGCAAATGAAGTAAGGAGGTAAGGCAATAAACAGGCCTTAGTGGCGAAGTATTTACAATGTAGTAATTAGCACTGGAGCGATAGATGTGCAGATGAGGATGTGCAAGACCTACTGAAGAGATGAATCTTCAATAAAGACTTAAAGGTCGAGACCGAATCTGCGTCTCTCACATGGATAGGCAGACCATTCATAAAAATAGAGCTCTATAGGAGAAAGCCCTGCCTTCAGCTGTTTGTTAAGACATTCTAGGGACGGTGAGGAGGCCTGCGTCTTGTGACCGTATCGTTTGTGTAGGTATGTAATGCGTACTTGAAGCCCATGTAAAGCTTTGTAGGTTAGAAGTAAAACCTTGAAATCAGCCGTAGCCTTAACAGGAAGCCAGTGTAGAGAAGCTAGCACTGGAGTAATATGATCACGTCTTTTGGTTCTAGTCAGGATTCTAGCAGCCGTATTTAGCACTAACTGAAGTTGATTTAGTTCTTTATCCGGGTAGCCGGAAAGTAGAGCATTGCAGTAGTCTAATCCAGAAGTGACAAAAGCATGGATACATTTTTCTGCATCATTTTTAGACAGAAAATGGCTGATTTTTACAATGTTACATAGACAGAAAAAAGCTGTCCTTGAACCGGTCTTGATGTGTTCGTCAAAAGAGAGATCAGGGTCCAGAGTAACGCCGAGATCCCACACAGTTTTATTTGAGACAACTGTACAACCATCAAGATTAATTGTCAGATTCAACAGAATATCTCTGTTTCTTGGGACCTAGATTTAGCATCTATGTTTTGTCCCAGTTTAAAAGTAAAACATTTGCTGCCATCCACTTCCTTATGTCTGAAACATAGGCTTCTCCATGTTTCATCGAAATGTACAGCTGTGTATCATCCACATAGCAGTGAAAGTTATGGGCATGATACCTCTGCTTTGATATTGACTCAGGCTTTACTTATCCTCTGCAGCAGAGGTAACTCTGGTCTTCCTTTCCTGTGGGGGTCCTAATGAGAGCCAGTTTCATCATAGAGCTTGATGGTTTTTGTGACTTCACTTGAAGAAACTTTCAAAGTTCTTGAAGTTTTCCGTATTGACTGACCTTCATGCCTTAAAGTAATGATGGACTGTGGTTTCTCTTTGCTTATTTGAGCTGTTCTTGCCATAATATAGACTTGGTCTTTTACCACATCTTCTGTATACCACCCCTACCTTGTCACAACACAACTGATTGGCTCAAACCCATTAAGAAGGAAAGAAATTCCACAAATTAAATGTTATTAAGAAGGCAAACATGTTAATTGAAATGCATTTCAAGTAGGCTGTCATTGTAAATAAGATTTTGTTCTTAACCTGTTGGGGATGGGGGCGCTGTTTAGACTATTTATGCTAATGTGGCTAATTTTTTAAACGGCTTCCCACAAAATCCTTGATCGTACAATATGCATATTATTATTATTATTGGATAGAAAACAGTCTATAGTTTCTATAGGAGTTGAAATTTTGTCTCTAAGTGGAACAGAGCCCATTCTACAGCAATTTCCCTGACATGGAGTCAGATTTGAGAAACGTTGGCCACTTTTCTGAAGTCATTTAAACGGGCACTGTCGTTGCTATGACTATACGGACACTTCTTACGTCTTCCCCTGGATGCCTTTACGTGATGACGATTCCAACGGGCTCGATTGCTCGTTCACAGGCCCTACAAATGAAAAAAACCTTTAGCTAGCAAGTCTTTTCTTGCTGCGTAACGCGCGTGGAAGACACCGACCCTCTCCTGTTCCAAGCGTTAGTTTAGCCTGTTATATTTCTCCGGTCATCTTTTCACTCGTTATAGGAGTTACAAACATCACAAAGTAGTTAATTTAAAGCGTTTTATAGCAATTTATATCCGTTTAGTGCGATTTTGGGACATTTATTTTTGCAACGATGTGAAAAGTTGGTCACGCTTTTCAGTTCATCCCGAACGTAGTTGACATTTCCACATGGCAAGAGGACAGCTTTCCACCAAAAGACGATTTCTCCCAAGAAAGGATCCTTTGCCCAAGATACTGATGGAAGAACAGCTCAAGGTAGGACATTTTTATTATGATAAATCGTGTTTCTGTCGAAACATTTTAGTGGCTTAGGACGCCATGTTTTTTGACGTAGCTTCGCTTGGCGCAAACTGTATTGAAAAGTAAGGATAAATTAAAAAATGTAATAACGCAATTGTATTAAGAATTAAATTGTCTATCAATCCCTGTCCACCCTATATTTTTTAGTCACGTTTATGAGTATTTATGTATAAGAGTAGATCACTGTCTAAGTGGCGCAAGGACGTTTTCTTTACCAGCTTGTCTACATTTCACATTGTCTAACCATGATTTTGGTGGCTAAATATAAACATTTTCGATCAAACTGTATATGCATGTTGTAATGTGATGTTACAGGAGTGTCATCGGAAGAATTCTGAGAAGGTTAGTGAAAAAATTAATATCTTTTGGCGATGTTGACTTTTATCGCTCACTTTGGCTAGAATCAATGCTGGGCTGCTAATTGCTATGTGCTAAGCTAATATAACGATTTATTGTGTTTTCGCTGTAAGACACTTAGAAAATCTGAAATATTGTCTGTATTCACAGGATCTGTGTCTTTCGATTCGTGTATGCTGTGTATTTTTACGAAATGTTTGATGATTAGTAGTTAGGTAAACACGTTGCTCATTGTAATTATTCTAGTCCATTTGTGATGGTGGGTGCAATTGTAAACTATGCCATATACCTGAAATATGCACTTTTTTCTAACAAAACCTATCCCATACCATAAATATGTTATCAGACTGTCATCTAATGAGTTTTTTTGTTGGTTAGGGGCTATAAATATCTTAGTTTAGCCGAATTGGTGATGGCTACTGGTGTTGGTGGACAAATAAAAGATGGTGGAATATGCTAATGTGTTTTTAGGTAATAGATGTACATCTTTACATATTGTGTCTTCCCTGTAAAACATTTTAAAAATCGGAAATGTTGACTGGATTCATAAGATCTGTGTCTTTCATTAGCTGTATTGGACTTTAATGTGTGAAAGTTAAATATTTTAAAAAAAAAATTTTTTTGAATTTCGCGGCACTGGTTTTTCAGTGGGGGGGGGGGGGGGAGTGCCGCTAGCGCCACGCTGATCCTAGACAGGTTAACTGACTTGCCTATTGAAATAAAGGTTAAATGAATGAAGCTGGTTGAGAGAATGGCAAGGAAGAAAGGGTGGCTACTTTGAAGAGTCTCAAACATAAAATATATTTTGATATGTTTTTACACTTTTTTGGTTACTACATGATTCCATATGTGTTATTTCACAGTTTTAATGTTTTCACTAATATTCTACAATTTAGAAAATAGTAAAAATAAATGAAGCTGGTTGAGAGAATGCCAAGGAAAAAAGGATGGGTACTTTGAAGAATCTCAAACATAAAATGTATTTTGATTATTTAACGCTTTTTTGGTTACTACATGATTCCATATGTGTTATTTCACAGTTTTCTGCGTTCGGGATGAACTGAAAAGCGTGCCCAACTTTTCACATCGTTGCAAAAATAAATGTCCCAAAATCGCACTAAACGGATATAAATTGCTATAAAACGCTTTAAATTAACTACCTTATGATGTTTTTAACTCCTATAACGAGTGAAAAGATGACCGGAGAAATATAACAGGCTAAACTAACGCTTGGAACAGGTGCGCGCCGGTGTCCTCTAGGCTCATGACGCAGCTCCAAAAGAATGACTAGCTTCAGGGTTTTTTCATTTGTAGGGCCTGTGAACGCGCAATCGACCCCATTGGAATCGTCATCACGTAAAGGCATCCAGGGGAAGACGTAAGAAGTGTCCGTATAGTCATAGCAATGACAGTGCCCTTTTAACTGACTTCAGAAGAGTGGCCAACATTTCTCAAATCTGACTCCATGTCAGGGAAATTGCTGTAGAATGGGCTCTGTTCCACTTAGAGACAAAATTTCAACTCCTATAGAAACTATAGACTGTTTTCTATCCAATAATAATAATAATATGCATATTGTACGATCAAGGATTTTGTGGGAAGCCGTTTAAAAAATTAGCCAAATTAGCATAAATAGTCTAAACAGCGCCCCCATCCCCAACAGGTTAAAGTAATGATGGACTGTGGTTTCTCTTTGCTTATTTGAGCTGTTCTTGCCATAATATAGACTTGGTCTTTTACCACATCTTCTGTATACCACCCCTACCTTGTCACAACACAACTGATTGGCTCAAACCCATTAAGAAGGAAAGAAATTCCACAAATTAAATGTTATTAAGAAGGCAAACATGTTAATTGAAATGCATTTCAAGTAGGCTGTCATTGTAAATAAGATTTTGTTCTTAACTGACTTGCCTATTGAAATAAAGGTTAACCTGTTGGGGATGGGGGCGCTGTTTAGACTATTTATGCTAATGTGGCTAATTTTTTAAACGGCTTCCCACAAAATCCTTGATCGTACAATATGCATATTATTATTATTATTGGATAGAAAACAGTCTATAGTTTCTATAGGAGTTGAAATTTTGTCTCTAAGTGGAACAGAGCCCATTCTACAGCAATTTCCCTGACATGGAGTCAGATTTGAGAAATGTTGGCCACTTTTCTGAAGTCATTTAAAAGGGCACTGTCGTTGCTATGACTATACGGACACTTCTTACGTCTTCCCCTGGATGCCTTTACGTGATGACGATTCCAACGGGCTCGATTGCTCGTTCACAGGCCCTACAAATGAAAAAAACCTTTAGCTAGCAAGTCTTTTCTTGCTGCGTAACGCGCGTGGAAGACACCGACCCTCTCCTGTTCCAAGCGTTAGTTTAGCCTGTTATATTTCTCCGGTCATCTTTTCACTCGTTATAGGAGTTAAAAACATCATAAGGTAGTTAATTTAAAGCGTTTTATAGCAATTTATATCCGTTTAGTGCGATTTTGGGACATTTATTTTTGCAACGATGTGAAAAGTTGGGCATGCTTTTCAGTTCATCCCGAACTCAGTTGACATTTCCACATGGCAAGAGGACAGCTTTCCACCAAAAGACGATTTCTCCCAAGAAAGGATCCTTTGCCCAAGATACTGATGGAAGAACAGCTCAAGGTAGGACATTTTTATTATGATAAATCGTGTTTCTGTCGAAACATTTTAGTGGCTTAGGACGCCATGTTTTTTGACGTAGCTTCGCTTGGCGCAAACTGTATTGAAAAGTAAGGATAAATTAAAAAATGTAATAACGCAATTGTATTAAGAATTAAATTGTCTATCAATCCCTGTCCACCCTATATTTTTTAGTCACGTTTATGAGTATTTATGTATAAGAGTAGATCACTGTCTAAGTGGCGCAAGGACGTTTTCTTTACCAGCTTGTCTACATTTCACATTGTCTAACCATGATTTTGGTGGCTAAATATAAACATTTTCGATCAAACTGTATATGCATGTTGTAATGTGATGTTACAGGAGTGTCATCGGAAGAATTCTGAGAAGGTTAGTGAAAAAATTAATATCTTTTGGCGATGTTGACTTTTATCGCTCACTTTGGCTAGAATCAATGCTGGGCTGCTAATTGCTATGTGCTAAGCTAATATAACGATTTATTGTGTTTTCGCTGTAAGACACTTAGAAAATCTGAAATATTGTCTGTATTCACAGGATCTGTGTCTTTCGATTCGTGTATGCTGTGTATTTTTACGAAATGTTTGATGATTAGTAGTTAGGTAAACACGTTGCTCATTGTAATTATTCTAGTCCATTTGTGATGGTGGGTGCAATTGTAAACTATGCCATATACCTGAAATATGCACTTTTTTCTAACAAAACCTATCCCATACCATAAATATGTTATCAGACTGTCATCTAATGAGTTTTTTTGTTGGTTAGGGGCTATAAATATCTTAGTTTAGCCGAATTGGTGATGGCTACTGGTGTTGGTGGACAAATAAAAGATGGTGGATTATGCTAATGTGTTTTTAGGTAATAGATGTACATCTTTACATATTGTGTCTTCCCTGTAAAACATTTTAAAAATCGGAAATGTTGACTGGATTCATAAGATCTGTGTCTTTCATTAGCTGTATTGGACTTTAATGTGTGAAAGTTAAATATTTTTAAAAAATATTTTTTTTGAATTTCGCGGCACTGGTTTTTCAGTGGGGGGGGGGGGGTGTGCCGCTAGCGCCACGCTGATCCTAGACAGGTTAAATGAATGAAGCTGGTTGAGAGAATGGCAAGGAAGAAAGGGTGGCTACTTTGAAGAGTCTCAAACATAAAATATATTTTGATATGTTTTTACACTTTTTTGGTTACTACATGATTCCATATGTGTTATTTCACAGTTTTAATGTTTTCACTAATATTCTACAATTTAGAAAATAGTAAAAATAAATGAAGCTGGTTGAGAGAATGCCAAGGAAAAAAGGATGGGTACTTTGAAGAATCTCAAACATAAAATGTATTTTGATTATTTAACGCTTTTTTGGTTACTACATGATTCCATATGTGTTATTTCACAGTTTTAATGTTTTCACTAATATTCTACAATTTAGAAAATAGTAAAAATAAAGAAAAGCCCTTGAATTAGTAGGTGTGTCCAAACTTTTGACTGGTTCTGTATATATATATTTCAACGGTACAAATATCAGGGGGCACGTTCCCCTGTGCCCACTATGGGCATGATATCTCTGCTCTAAGGTGACCCAGATTTGACTAATTGTTGAGAAGAAGTGCATCAGTGAACTGTATTCTGTAATTAGTTACAGAACAATAGAAATGCTTTTGTGTATTGCTGCTGTTTGTCTGATAAACAACAGTCCGTGATCAGCTCTGTTGACCATGAGAGCCTTTTGCTGAGATAATGGGTTGTGGCCAACTATTCAGGTTTGGCATGGTCCATTGTTTATCTGGTCATCAATGACATGTGGTCCATTGTTTATCTGGTCATCAATGACATGTGGTCCATTGTTTATCTGGTCATCAATGACATGTGGTCCATTGTTTATCTGGTCATCAATGACATGTGGTCCATTGTTTATCTGGTCATCAATGACATGTGGTCCATTGTTTATCTGGTCATCAATGACATGTGGCTCATTGTTTATCTGGTCATCAATGACATGTGGCTCATTGTTTATCTGGTCATCAATGACATGTGGCTCATTGTTTATCTGGTCATCAATGACATGTGGTCCATTATTTATCTGGTCATCAATGACATGTGGTCCATTGTTTATCTGGTCATCAATGACATGTGGCCCATTGTTTATCTGGTCATCAATGACATGTGGCCCATTGTTTATCTGGTCATCAATGACATGTGGCCCATTGTTTATCTGGTCATCAATGACATGTGGCCCATTGTTTATCTGGCCATCAATGACATGTGGTCCATTGTTTATCTGGTCATCAATGACATGTGGCTCATTGTTTATCTGGTCATCAATGACATGTGGCCCATTGTTTATCTGGTCATCAATGACATGTGGCCCATTGTTTATCTGGTCATCAATGACATGTGGCCCATTGTTTATTAGGTCATCAATGACATGTGGCCCATTGTTTATCTGGTCATCAACAACATGTGGCTCATTGTTTATCTGGTCATCAACAACATGTGGCCCATTGTTTATCTGGTCATCAATGACATGTGGCCCATTTTTTATCTGGTCATCAATGACATGTGGCCCATTGTTTACCGTGTTACCTGGCAACGACCACAAGGTTGTTTCAAAGACCTGTCAGTCAAGGTGAGCTCCCACTCAGACTGTTCTTCCAAGCATCCTGATAGTTAGAGACCAGAGAAAAGGTACAAGTTCTTCAAGTCTGAGCATTTCAATGGCGTTAAAATATTATGGGTGATGTTTTGGTCACACAAGGCTATTTTTACTTGGGAAATAGGATAACTAGAGGTTTGACAGAGTATGTGTAATATACACACTCAAGAGAACAAACGCTGCATCCCAAATGGCACAATAACTCCCTGTGTAGTGCACATTATCAACCTGGGCCCATAGGGAATAGGGTGCCATTTGTTACATCTGCAAAGAAGCAATGGCGACTTTACAATTCAATCACTAAAATACTAAAGGGTACAGGCACTCAATAAATCCTGGAGTAAACAGTGTCCTCCGACGATGCTCGCCAGAGAAACACAGACTGGAGAAAACAGTGTCCTCCGATGATGCTCGCCAGAGAAACACAGACTGGAGTAAACAGTGTCCTCCGATGATGCTCGCCAGAGAAACACAGACTGGAGAAAACAGGAACATTCTCGTCTAACCGAAGACTCTGAAGTGCTGTAGTTTAAAGAATCCAAGGTCACGGCACTCAGGTGGGTTTTCAAGTTGAAAATGTTTTATTTACTGAGGCTACACACACACACACTCACACACACACTCACACACACACACTCACACACACACTCACACACACACTCACACAAAGCCATTATTTACATATATCATGGTAAAATAACACATTTGCTTTTCAGCCGAAAACCTTGATCAGAGTGTCAACAGAACTTGAAGTTGATGTTTACAATAACCTTGGATACAATGGGTACAGCAGTGGTGTCCCTGAAATACCCCTATCTAGTGCAAGCACACACACACACACACACACACACACACACACACACACACACACACACACACACACACACACACACACACACACACACACACACACACACACACACACACACACACACACACACACACACACACACACACACACACACACAGACACGCACGCACGCATGCACACACACACACACACACACACACACACACACACACACACACACACACACACACACAGACACGCACGCACGCACGCATGCACGCACACACACACACACACACACACACACAGTGTTATAAGACAGCTCAAGCAGCCCCACTTCCTTACTAACTTTCAACGGCGTCTCAACTGCTATTGTCCCTGCTGCTGTGAATATAGTTCAACATGACTTAAAGGTGCTCTATGCAGAAATTGCTTCTCCATTTCTTGATTGCAAAAATTAGAATAGTTCGCCTAATTTTACTTGATGTGACAAAAAAAACGAGTGTAGTGTTGAGAATCATTGTAACATTTAACTGCTGTGAAATATATTTCCCATAATCCAAAATATAGTTGTTTCAGCTGTAAGATGGTGTAGAAAACTAAAAAGTAAAAGATGCAAAAACGAAATGTATTGAAGCATAGAAATAGCACACAAAGAAGAGGTAAACCACCTATTAGACTTTCTTTCAATTAAAATTGCAGATCTATAACAACATTTCTATGTGAATGGGTCATCACCCAAAAAGGTACATAGTGCAGCTTTAACTATGTACAGAAAAGTGTGTATGTTTGTTTTTATGCACGTGTGTGTGTGTGTGTGTGTGTGTCTATATGCTTTCAATGAAGTGAGTCAATGCCTTTTTCCTCTCCTCTCTACCATCATCCCTCAATCCCTGTGGTCCTCTCCTCTCTACCATCATCCCTCCATCCCTGTGGTCCTCTCCTCTCCTCTCTACCATCATCCCTCCATCCCTGTGGTCCTCTCCTCTCTACCATCATCCCTCCATCCCTGTGGTCCTCTCCTCTCCTCTCTACCATCATCCCTCCATCCCTGTGGTCCTCTCCTCTCCTCTCTACCATCATCCCTCCATCCCTGTGGTCCTCTCCTCTCCTTTCTTCCATCATCCCTCCATCCCTGTGGTCCTCTCCTCTCTACCATCATCCCTCCATCCCTGTGGTCCTCTCCTCTCTACCATCATCCCTCCACCCCTGTGGTACTCTCCTCTCCTCTCTACCATCATCGCTCCATCCCTGTGGTCCTCTCCTCTCTACCATCATCCCTCCATCCCTGTGGTCCTCTCCTCTCTACCATTATCCCTCCATCCCTGTGGTCCTCTCCTCTCCTCCCTACCATCATACCTCCATCCCTGTGGTCCTCTCCTCTCTACCATCATCCCTCCATCCCTGTGGTCTTCTCCTCTCCTCTCTACCATCATTCCTCCATCCCTGTGGTCCTCTCCTCTCTACCATCATCCCTCCATCCCTGTGGTCCTCTCCTCTCTACCATCATCCCTCCATCCCTGTGGTCCTCTCCTCTCTACCATCATCCCTCCATCCCTGTGGTCCTCTCCTCTCTACTATCATCCTTCCATCCCTGTGTTCCTCTCCTCTCTACCATCATCCCTCCATCCCTGTGGTCCTCTCCTCTCTACCATCATCCCTCCATCCCTGTGGTCCTCTCCTCTCTACTATCATCCTTCCATCCCTGTGTTCCTCTCCTCTCTACCATCATACCTCCATCCCTGTGGTCCTCTCCTCTCTACTAGCATCCCTCCATCCCTGTGGTCCTCTCCTCTCTACCTTCATCCCTCCATCCCTGTGGTCCTCTCCTCTCCTCTCTACCATCATCCCTCCATCCCTGTGGTCCTCTCCTCTCTACCATCATCCCTCCACCCCTGTGGTCCTCTCCTCTCTACCATCATCCCTCCATCCCTGTGGTCCTCTCGTCTCTACCATCATCCCTCCATCCCTGTGGTCCTCTCCTCTCTACCATCATCCCTCCATCCCTGTGGTCCTCTCCTCTCTACTATCATCCTTCCATCCCTGTGGTCCTCTCCTCTCCTCTCTACCATCATCCCTCCATCCCTGTGGTCCTCTCCTCTCCTCTCTACCATCATCCCTCCATCCCTGTGGTCCTCTCCTCTCCTCTCCTCTCTACCATCATCCCTCCATCCCTGTGGTCCTCTCCTCTCCTTTCTTCCATCATCCCTCCATCCCTGTGGTCCTCTCCTCTCTACCATCATCCCTCCATCCCTGTGGTGATCTCCTCTCTACCATCATCCCTCCATCCCTGTGTTCCTCTCCTCTCCTCTCTACCATCATCCCTCCATCCCTGTGGTGATCTCCTCTCTACCATCATCCCTCCATCCCTGTGGTCCTCTCCTCTCTACCATCATCCCTCCATCCCTGTGGTCCTCTCCTCTCTACCATCATACCTCCATCCCTGTGGTCCTCTCCTCTCTACCATCATCCCTCCATCCCTGTGGTCCTCTCCTCTCTACCATCATCCCTCCATCCCTGTGGTCCTCTCCTCTCTACCATCATCCCTCCATCCCTGTGGTCCTCTCCTCTCTACCATCATCCCTCCATCCCTGTGGTCCTCTCCTCTCTACCATCATACCTCCATCCCTGTGTTTCTCTCCTCTCCTCTCTACCATCATCCCTCCATCCATGTCGTCCTCTCCTCTCTACCATCATCCCTCCATCCCTGTGGTCTTCTCCTCTCCTCTCTACCATCATCCCTCCATCCCTGTGGTCCTCTCCTCTCTACCATCATCCCTCCATCCCTGTGGTCCTCTCCTCTCCTCTCTACCATCATCCCTCCATCCCCGTGGTCCTCTCCTCTCTACCATCATCCCTCCATCCCTGTGGTCCTCTCCTCTCTACCATCATCCCCCCATCCCTGTGGTCCTCTCCTCTCTACCATCATCCCTCCATCCCTGTGGTCCTCTCCTCTCTACCATCATCCCTCCATCCCTGTGGTCCTCTCCTCTCTACCATCATCCCTCCATCCCTGTGGTCCTCTCCTCTCCTCTCTACCATCATCCCTCCATCCCTGTGGTCCTCTCCTCTCTACCATCATCCCTCCATCCCTGTGGTCCTCTCCTCTCTACCATCATCCCTCCATCCCTGTGGTCCTCTCCTCTCTACCATCATCCCTCCATCCCTAAGTTCCAGTCGTCCTCTCCTCTCCTCTCTACTAGCATCCCTCCATCCCTGTGGTCCTCTCCTCTCTACCATCATCCCTCCATCCCTGTGGTCCTCTCCTCTCTACCATCATCCCTCCATCCCTGTGGTCCTCTCCTCTCCTCTCTACTATCATCCTTCCATCCCTGTGTTCCTCTCCTCTCTACCATCATCCCTCCATCCCTGTGGTCCTCTCCTCTCTACCATCATCCCTCCATCCCTGTGGTCCTCTCCTCTCTACCATCATCCCTCCATCCCTGTGGTCCTCTCCTCTCTACTAGCATCCCTCCATCCCTGTGGTCCTCCCCTCTCTACCATCATCCCTCCATCCCTGTGGTCCTCTCCTCTCTACCATCATCCCTCCATCCCTGTGGTCCTCTCCTCTCCTCTCTACCATCATCCCTCCATCATTGTGGTCCTCTCCTCTCCTCTCTACCATCATCCCTCCATCCCTGTGGTCCTCTCCTCTCCTCTCTACCATCATCCCTCCATCCCTGTGGTCCTCTCCTCTCCTCTCTACCTTCATCCCTCCATCCCTGTGGTCCTCTCCTCTCCTCTCTACCATCTTCCCTCCATCCC
This sequence comes from Salvelinus fontinalis, assembly GCF_029448725.1. Classification (NCBI taxonomy): domain Eukaryota; kingdom Metazoa; phylum Chordata; class Actinopteri; order Salmoniformes; family Salmonidae; genus Salvelinus; species Salvelinus fontinalis. The sequence goes on from NW_026601205.1 coordinate 23,233, forward strand.
TGTGGTCCTCTCCTCTCCTCTCTACCATCATCGCTCCATCCCTGTGGTCCTCTCCTCTCTACCAGCATCCCTCCATCCCTGTGGTCCTCTCCTCTCCTCTCTACCATCATCCCTCCATCCCTGTGGTCCTCTCCTCTCCTCTCTACCATCATCCCTCCATCCCTGTGGTCCTCTCCTCTCTACCATCATCCCTCCATCCCTGTGGTCCTCTCCTCTCCTCTCTACCATCATCCCTCCATCCCTGTGGTCCTCTCCTCTCTACCATCATCCCTCCATCCCTGTGGTCCTCTCCTCTCCTCTCTACCATCATCCCTCATCCCCGTGGTCCTCTCCTCTCTACTAGCATCCCTCCATCCCTGTGGTCCTCTCCTCTCTACCATCATCCCTCCATCCCTGTGGTCCTCTCCTCTCCTCTCTACCATCATCCCTCCATCCCTGTGGTCCTCTCCTCTCTACCATCATCCCTCCATCCCTGTGGTCCTCTCCTCTCCTCTCTACTATCATCCTTCCATCCCTGTGTTCCTCTCCTCTCTACCATCATATCTCCATCCCTGTGGTCCTCTCCTCTCTACCATCATCCCTCCATCCCTGTGGTCATCTCCTCTCCTCTCTACTATCATCCTTCCATCCCTGTGTTCCTCTCCTCTCTACCATCATACCTCCATCCCTGTGGTCCTCTCCTCTCTACCATCATCCCTCCACCCCTGTGGTCCTCTCCTCTCTACCATCATACCTCCATCCCTGTGGTCCTCTCCTCTCCTCTCTACCATCATCCCTCCATCCCTGTGGTCCTCTCCTCTCTACCATCATCCCTCATCCCTGTGGTCCTCTCCTCTCTACCATCATCCCTCCATCCCTGTGGTCCTCTCCTCTCCTCTCTACCATCATCCCTCCATCCCTGTGGTCCTCTCCTCTCCTCTCTACCATCATCCCTCCATCCCTGTGGTCCTCTCCTCTCTACCATCATCCCTCCATCCCTGTGGTACTCTCCTCTCCTCTCTACCATCATCCCTCCATCCCTGTGTTCCTCTCCTCTCTACCATCATCCCTCCATCCCTGTGGTCCTCTCCTCTCTACCATCATCCCTCCATCCCTGTGGTCCTCTCCTCTCCTCTCTACCATCTTCCCTCCATCCCTGTGGTCCTCTCCTCTCCTCTCTACCATCATCCCTCCATCCCTGTGGTCCTCTCCTCTCTACCATCATCCCTCCATCCCTGTGGTACTCTCCTCTCCTCTCTACCATCATCCCTCCATCCCTGTGGTCCTCTCCTCCCTACCATCATCCCTCCATCCCTGTGGTCCTCTCCTCTCTACCATCATCCCTCCATCCCTGTGGTCCTCTCCTCTCCTCTCTACCATCATCCCTCCATCCCTGTGGTCCTCTCCTCTCTACTATCATCCCTCCATCCCTGTGTTCCTCTCCTCCCTACCATCATCCCTCCATCCCTGTGGTCCTCTCCTCCCTACCATCATACCTCCATCCCTGTGGTCCTCTCCTCTCCTCTATACTGACAATCCCTCCATTCCTGTCATCATCAAATTTAATCAAATGTATTTATAAAGCCCTTCTTACATCAGCTGATGTTACAAAGTGCTTATACAGAAACCCAGCCTAAATCCCCAAACAGCAAGCAATGCTGGTGTAGAAGCACGGTGGCTAGGTAAAACTCCCTGAAAGGCCAGAACCTAGGAAGAAACCTAGAGAGGAACCAGGCTATGAGGGGTGGCCAGTCCTCTTCTGGCTGTGCCGGGTGGAGATTATAACAGAACATGGCCAAGATGTTCAAACGTTCATAGATGACCAGCAGGGTCAAATAATAGTAATCACAGTGGTTGTCGAGGGTGCAACAGGTCAGCACCTCAGAAGTAAATGCCAGTTGGCTTTTCATAGCCAATCATTCGGAGTATCTCTACCACTCCTGCTGTCTCTAGAGAGTTGATAACAGCAGGTCTGGGACAGACAGCACGTCCGGTGAACAGGTCAGGGTTACATAGCCTCAGGCAGAACAGTTGAAACTGGAGCAGCAGCATGGCCAGGTGGACTGGGGACAGCAAGGAGTCATCTGTCATCTTCTCCTCTCCTCTCTACCATCATCCCTTCATCCCTGTGGTCCTCTCCTCTCCTCTCTACTATCATCCCTCCATCCCTGTGGTCCTCTCCTCTCTACCATCATCCCTCCATCCCTGTGGTCCTCTCCTCTCTACCATCATCCCTCCATCCCTGTGGTCCTCTCCTCTCCTCTCTACCATCATCCCTCCATCTCTGTGGTCCTCTCCTCTCTACCATCATCCCTCCATCCCTGTGGTCCTCTCCTCTCCTCTCTACCATCATCCCTCCATCCCTGTGGTCCTCTCCTCTCTACCATCATCCCTCCATCCCTGTGGTCCTCTCCTCTCTACCATCATCCCTCCATCCCTGCGTTCCAGTCGTCCTCTCCTCTCTACCATTATCCCTCCATCCCTGTGGTCCTCTCCTCTCTACCATCATCCCTCCATCCTTTTGGTCCTCTCCTCTCCTCTCTACCATCATACCTCCATCCCTGTGGTCCTCTCCTCTCTACTATCATCCCTCCATCCCTGTGGTCCTCTCCTCCCTACCATCATCCCTCCATCCCTGTGGTCCTCTCCTCTCTACCTTCATCCCTCCACCCCTGTGGTCCTCTCCTCTCTACCATCATCCCTCCATCCCTGTGGTCCTCTCCTCTCCTCTCTACCATCATCCCTCCATCCCTGTGGTCCTCTCCTCTCTACCATCATCCCTCCATCCCTGTGGTACTCTCCTCTCCTCTCTACCATCATACCTCCATCCCTGTGGTCCTCTCCTCTCTACCATCATCGCTCCATCCCTGTGTTCCTCTCCTCTCTACCATCATCCCTCCATCCCTGTGGTCCTCTCCTCTCTACCATCATCCCTTCATCCCTGTGGTCCTCTCCTCTCTACCATCATCCCTCCATCCCTGTGGTCCTCTCCTCTCTACTCTCATACCTCCATCCCTGCGTTCCAGTGGTCCTCTCCTCCTTGCTATCATCCCTCCATCCCTGTGGTACTCTCCTCTCCTTTCTTCCATCATCCCTCCATCCCTGTGGTCCTCTCCTCTCCATTCTACCATCATCCCTCCATCCCCGTGGTCCTCTCCTCTCTACCATCATCCCTCCATCCCTGTGGTCCTCTCCTCTCTACCAGAATCCCTCCATGCCTGTGGTCCTCTCCTCTCTACCATCATCCCTGCGTTCCAGTGGTCCTCTCCTCTCCCCTCTACCATCATCCCTCCATCCCTGTGGTCCTCTCCTCTCTACCATCATCCCTGCGTTCCAGTAGTCCTCTCCTCTCCTCTCTACCAGCATCCCTCCATCCCTGTGGTCCTCTCCTCTCTACCTTCATCCCTCCATCCCTGCAGTCCTCTCCTCTCCTTTTTCCAGCATCCCTCCATCCCTGTGGTCCTCTCCTCTCCTCTCTACCATCATCCCTCCATCCCTGTGGTCCTCTCCTCTCCTCTCTACCATCATCCCTCCATCCCTCTGGTCCACTCCTCTCTACCATCATCGCTCCATCCCTGTGGTCCTCTCCTCTCTACCATTATCCCTCCATCCCTGTGGTCCTCTCCTCTCTACCATCGTCCCTTCATCCCTGTGGTCCTCTCCTCTCTACCATCATCCCTCCATCCCTGTGGTCCTCTCCTCTCTACCATCATCCCTCCATCCCTGTGGTCCTCTCCTCTCTACCATCATCCCTCCATCCCTGTGGTCCTCTCCTCTCTACTCTCATACCTCCATCCCTGCATTCCAGTGGTCCTCTCCTCCTTGCTATCATCCCTCCATCCCTGTGGTCCTCTCCTCTCCTTTCTTCCATCATCCCTCCATCCCTGTGGTCCTCTCCTCTCTACTCTCATACCTCCATCCCTGCGTTCCAGTGGTCCTCTCCTCCTTGCTATCATCCCTCCATCCCTGTGGTCCTCTCCTCTCCTTTCTTCCATCATCCCTCCATCCCTGTGGTCCTCTCCTCTCCATTCTACCATCATCCCTCCATCCCTGTGGTCCTCTCCTCTCTACCATCATCCCTCCATCCCTGTGGTCCTCTCCTCTCCTCTCTACCATCATCCCTCCATCCATGTGGTCCTCTCCTCTCTACCATCATCCCTCCATCCCTGTGGTCCTCTCCTCTCTACCAGCATACATCCATCCCTGCGTTCCAGTGGTCCTCTCCTCTCTGCTATCATCCCTCCATCCCTGTGGTCCTCTCCTCTCCTTTCTACCATCATCCCTCCATCCCTGTGGTCCTCTCCTCTCCTTTCTACCATCATCCCTCCATCCCTGCAGTCCTCTCCTCTCCTCTCTACCATTATCCCTCCATCCCTGTGGTCCTCTCCTCTCTACCATCATCCCTCCATCCCTGTGGTCCTCTCCTCTCTACCATCATCCCTCCATCCCTGTGGTCCTCTCCTCTCTACCATCATCCCTCCATCCCTGTGGTCCTCTCCTCTCTACTCTCATACCTCCATCCCTGTGGTCCTCTCCTCTCTACCATCATCCCTCCATCCCTGTGGTCCTCTCCTCTCCTCTCTACCATCATCTCTTTATCCCTGTGGTCCTCTCCTCTCTACCATCATCCCTCCATCCCTGTGGTCCTCTCCTCTCCTCTCTACCATCATACCTCCATCCCTGTGGTCCTCTCCTCTCTACCATCATCCCTCCATCCCTGTGGTCCTCTCCTCTCTACCATCATACCTCCATCCCTGTGGTCCTCTCCTCTCTACCATCATCCCTCCATCCCTGTGGTCCTCTCCTCTCCTCTCTACCATCATCCCTCCATCCCTGTGGTCCTCTCCTCTCCTCTCTACCATCATCCCTCCATCCCTGTGGTCCTCTCCTCTCTACCATCATCCCTCCATCCCTGTGGTCCTCTCCTCTCCTCTCTACCATCATCCCTCCATCCCTGTGGTCCTCTCCTCTCTACCATCATACCTCCATCCCTGTGGTCCTCTCCTCTCTACCATCATCCCTCCATCCCTGTGGTCCTCTCCTCTCCTCTCTACCATCATCCCTCCATCCCTGTGGTCCTCTCCTCTCTACCATCATACCTCCATCCCTGTGGTCCTCTCCTCTCTACCATCATCCCTCCATCCCTGTGGTCCTCTCCTCTTCTCTCTATCATCCCTCCATCCCTGTGGTCATCTCCTCTCTACCATCATCCCTCCATCCCTGTGGTCCTCTCCTCTCTACCATCATCCCTCCATCCCTGTGGTCCTCTCCTCTCCTCTCTACCATCATCCCTTCATCCCTGTGGTCCTCTCCTCTCTACCATCATCCCTCCATCCCTGTGGTCATCTCCTCTCTACCATCATCCCTCCATCCCTGTGGTCCTCTCCTCCTCATTCTACCATCATCCCTCCATCCTTGTGGTCCTCTCCTCTCCTCTCTACCATCATCCCTCCATCCCTGTGGTCGTCATCATCCGTCCCTTCCTCCATCTCTCCCCCCCCCTTTTCTCCCTCCCTCCTTTTCTCCCTCCCTCTTTCCTTTCCTCCCTCCATCAGACCCTGATCCTAATGTTCCACATAAAAGAGAATTAGTATGAGACACATGGACACAGCAGGGCTCTGAGGGGCCCTTCAGACTCCTTCACAAACCCCTAGCAGTCTATTCCCATACTCCTAGTTAACTGTGACTTCCAAGACACCTTGAACGGGAGGGATAGCGATAGGGGGGTTATAGAGAGAAAGGGGAGGGAGAAAGGGGAAGAGGGAGGGAGGAGAGAGGAAGGAAGAGAGGGAGGGGTGAGAGGTGTATGTGAGAGGAGATAAGGGAGAGGGTGAGGGAGAGAGGAGAAGGAGGGGGTGGGTGAGAGAGAGGAAGGATGGTGGAGAGGGGAGGGAGAGAGATAGGGAGGATGGTGGAGACGGGAGGGAGAGAGACAAGTAAGCCTTATTTACTATTATTTGCTATATGTACTGATTTTTACCTTACATATGTTCACTCTTTATGCGATGCACAATGCAGAGAACACTGGAAGAATTCAGATCATTTAATTACCACAGTGAATACTTGAAATGTTTGTTTATGTGTCAGTTAATCCCATAAGGGATGCGTTGCCAAATGGTGATTTGACTTGAAAATAGCATTGTATTATTTAATTAATTAATTCAGTAGGAGGGGAGAGGGAGAAAGAGAGAGAGACAGACACAAACACACACACTTCCACACACACACAGAGACAGAGGTGATCAGCATACAGTACAGACCGGCAGCCTCAGTACACCAGAGACCTGTTACACCTGCCATGTCAATAGCTTAACCTTGTCACTTTGTTTGGTAAATTTAGGGATTGGCATGGGGAAAGGTAACCACAGAGCAATGGATGCAATGATTGACCGTTTAAGAGATTGGCTTAGAATGTTTGAGTTTAGGACACATTGGTTTGCTAGACTGTGTATCCACATACGGGGTAATATATTGCATGACTGTGTAACCTCACGGTGCTGTCATTTGCATTGACACCAGGAGCTAACTGCTGAACCACAAGAGGCCCCAAGCTAGCATTGTCTGGAGCCCAGTCCTTAACCAAGACACGGCTGGTCTGAAAGATACTATTTAGTTTGAGTCTGAAGGGAACCACTCTGCATCACAAATGGCTCCCTATTCCCTATGGGCCCTGGTTAAAAGCAGTGCACTTCACTACATAGGTAATAGTGTACAATTTGGGAGGCATACTATGTCAGTGAAAGGTCATAAGAACACATGGAAACATGTCAAGATTCTAAGATTCTAGAATTCTCATCAAGTCTTTAAGTGAACTGTTTTTGTGTTCTGAATTCCGATTCCAAAAGAGACCTGGCTCAGCAGATGCATGTTAACAGCTGTGTCTCCCTGTGTGTCAGTGTTTCAGCTCTCTAGCTAGCCTACTCATTTAGCTTTAATAGCTGTCTCTCCCTGTGTGTCAGTGTTTCAGCTCTCTAGCTAGCCTACTCATTTAGCTTTAATAGCTGTGTCTGTGTTCCGGGTGGCACCCTATTCTTTTGACCAGAGCGCTAAGGGCCCTGGTCAAACGTAGCACACTATATAGGGAACAAGTTGCTGTTTGGGACGTAGGCTTTGAGTCAAAGTGGGCTTGTTTTAGAGGTGGCTCTAGGGGTTGATTGGATTCTAAAAACACTTGATGGCTTACATTCCTCTGTTCTCTTTCTCTTTCAGTGCTTCTGGTTTGGAATGCTGTTCCTTTCATTCCAACAGGGCTTTGATTAAAACCAAGGCTTGGTTATCTCGAAAGCAATGGGTTATTTCTTCCTTTAACTTTCTGTCTTTGAAAACAGCTGAATGATACTAAATTAGTGTACACATGTTTATCCTTATGGGTTATTTCTTCCTTTAACTTTCTGTCTTTGAAAACAGCTGAATGATACTAAATTAGTGTACACATGTTTATCCTTATGCAGCGGACTCTTTCTCCAATCAAATTGTGGGAATTGTTGACTATCCCCAAAGTGGTTGCGTTGGCAACGATAAACGTTACTCTTTGTGTTCGTCTTGTTCTCTTTATTTTCTCTTCTTCCTTTTAACATCAATCACTTCCTGAAAGGAGTAAATCAATCACGTCTGACGATTCTCTGATTGATGGCTAATCGCAGAGGCAGGCAGACACACACAAGCAGACATGGACCCAAACACTCTTAAAGGCTACAATACCAACTTTGTCATGTTTCACGTTAGAAAATGTACTCCTCAATGTTAACAGCTGGAGAAGATCTGAAAAGGAGGGGGATTTTTCTATGTGTTTTTTAAATGTATTTAAATTTCACCTTTATTTAACCAGGTAGGCCAGTCGAGGACAAGTTCTCATTTACAACTGCGACCTGGCCAAGATAAAGCACATAAACAAACGTACAGTCAATAACACAATAGAAAAGTCTATATACAGCGTGTGCAAATGGAGAAAGGAGGAAAGGCAATAAATAGTTCATAGTAGCGAAGTAATTACAAGTTAGCAAATTAACACTGCAGTGATAGATGAGCAGATGATGATGAGCAAGTAGAAATACTGGTGTACAAAAGAGCAAAAAATGTAAATAAAAACAACATGGGGATGAGGTAGGTAGTTGGATGGGATATTTACAGATGGGATGTGTACAGCTGCAGCGATCGGTGAGCTGCTCAGATAGCTGAAGCTTAAAGTTAGTGAGGGAGATATAAGTCTCCAACTTCAGTGATGTTTGCAATTCGTTCCAGTCATTGGCAGCAGAGAACTGGAAGGAAAGGGGGCCAAAGCAGGTGTTGGCTTTGGGGATGACCAGTGAGATATACCTGCTGGAGCGCGTGCTACGGGTGGGTGTTGTTATGGTGACCAGTGAGCTGAGAGAAGGCGGAGCTTTACCTAGCAAAGACCTATAGATGACCTGGAGCCAGTGGGTCTGGTGACGAATATGTAGCGAGGGCCAGCCGACTAGAGCATACAGGTCGCAGTGGTGGGTGGTATATGGGGCTTTGGTGACAAAACGGATGGGACTATGATAGACTACATCCAGTTTGCTGAGTAGAGTGTTGGGGGCTATTTTGTAAATGACATCGTCGATGTCGAGGATCGGTAAGATAGTCAGTTTTACGAGGGTATGTTTTGCAGCATGAGGGAAGGATGCTTTGGGGCGAAATAGGAAGCCGATTCTAGATTTAATTTTGTATTGAAGATATTTAATATGAGTCTGGAAGGAGAGTTTACAGTCTAGCCAGACACCTAGGTATTTGTAGTTGTCCACATATTCTAAGTAAGAACCATCCAAAGTAGTGATGCTAGTCAGGCGGGTAGGTGCGGGCAGCGATCGGTTGAAGAGCATGCATTTAGTTTTACTAGCATTTAAGAGCAGTTGGAGGCCACGGACGAAGTGTTGTATGGCATTGAAGCTCGTTTGGAGGTTTGTTAACACTGTGTCCAAAGAAGGGCCAGATGTATACAGAATGGTGTCGTCTGCATAGAGGTGGATCAAGGAATCACCCGCAGTAAGAGCGACATCTTTGATAAATACAGAGAAAAGAGTCGGCCCGAGAACTGAACCCTGTGGTACCCCCATAGAGACTGCCAGAGGTCCGGACAACAGGCCGGATGTAATTGAACAACCCTTTTTTCTCAGATGATTTCAAATGGAATCAGAGCTGAGTCTTCAAAATCAAAATGTCTGGACAAAAGGTAGGAAAAATAGAATATAATCGGAAGATCCTTGATGAGAATTGTAACGTGTCTCCTCCACAGACATAGGAAGTGGAAAATCACTTGACATACTCCTCTTCATAAAGTAGTGTACCCTACTGTAGAAGAATAGGGTGGCATTTGAGAGGTGTTCCACAAGGCACAGTACATTCCGTTCCTGGAACTCCCCAGCTTCTCATTATTACGAGCAGTAACTGATAGCCCTTTTCTCTCTCTTCATCTCTGGAGCTGTTTTCAGCACAACACCGCTACGCCACAACTTCAGCCTTCAATCAAATCGATTGGCTCAACCAATGGGGTTTGCTATCGCGGCATTGTAAAGAGAATTTATCTGAGAACACTAAATCTCTGATTCCCCATTGGCAAGAAAAAAACGATTTGCTACCCAATTGACCCCAATTCTAAACACAATACCACGGTCAGCCCAGAATGGTTTCAACCATCTGCGGTCGTGTTATTGTGATGTTCAGCCACTACAATACAGGAGATCATCACTTTATTTGATTCTACCTGCTTCTGCAGCAAACGGCTCTGTCTTCCTCTGTGTAATATCCATGTTCAGTGTTAAGGCCCCATAGCCAGTAGAAGAGAATAGACTGTAACTGTATTTCATTCTGTTCTACCTGTTCTTTTTCTCTAGGCCCAAAAGCCAACAGTGAGGAGGAGAGAGGAGCCCCATTTCCTGGTATTGCATCATGTCTCACCAGAGACTCTTTGAAGTTGTGATGCCACTTCTGCTTCCCCTCCTACAGTATTCACTCTCAGCTTCATTCCCCTTCCACCCATGTAGCACCCTATTCCCTATATAAGGCACAACATTTCAGAAGGGTCTATAGGACTATGGTTAAAAGTAGTGCACTATGTAGGGAATAGGGTGCCATTTAGGACGTGGAAACCCGGCCCAGCAACTGAACCTCTTTGAAGATGTTGTAATCGAGTGTGTAAAATGTACTTTACCCACAAACCACGTGTCACCGATTAAACAGGAAGGAAAGGGTCGTACTGTACAATGGCCAAGGTGTTATTTGTGCGGAAGGTCATGCTAACGGCAGTGGTGTGAAGACTTACGACCGTGTTATGAATCTTTACACAGGCTTTATGAAGGCTGCATAGCTGTCAGATGAAAAATGGATTTGGTGTGGGGCTTTGATCTTACCTTCTGGTCTTGCCTACCGTCATTTGAAACCCAATTGTGACAGCTGGGTGACATATGAGTCTAACATTGCAGTAAAGTTTCTCTTTCTCCCTCTCTATTTCTATACTGCTCAGTCAGTCTTTTTATTTCATCCCCCTCTCTTTTTATTTCATCCCTCCTCTCTTTTTATTTCATCCCTCCTCTCTTTTTATTTCATCCCTCCTCTCTTTTTATTTCATCCCTCCTCTCTTTTTATTTCATCCCCCTCTCTCTAGATATTTCATCCCCCTCTCTTTTTATTTCATCCCCCTCTCTCTAGATATTTCATCCCCCTCTCTTTTTATTTCATTCCCCTCTCTCTAGATATTTCATCCCCCCTCTTTTTATTTCCTGCCCCTCTCTTTTTATTTCATCCCCCTCTCTCTAGATATTTCATCCCCCCCTCTTTTTATTTCATCCCTCCTCTCTTTTTATTTCATCCCTCCTCTCTTTTTATTTCATCCCTCCTCTCTTTTTATTTCATCCCCCTCTCTCTAGATATTTCATCCCCCCTCTCTTTTTATTTCATCCCCCCCTCTCTAGATATTTCATCCCCCCCTCTTTTTATTTCATCCCCCTCTCTCTAGATATTTCATCCCCCCCTCTTTTTATTTCATCCCCCCTCTCTAGATATTTCATCCGCCCCTCTTTTTATTTCATCCCCCTCTCTCTAGATATTTCACCCCCCCTCTTTTTATTTCATCCCCCATCTCTCTAGATATTTCATCCCCCTCTCTCTAGATATTTCATCCCCCTCTCTTTTTATTTCATCTCCCCTCTCTCTTTTTATTTAATCCTCCTCTCTTTTTTAGGGCTTTCTTGCTCCTTCTTCCATCACTTGATCCTGTTCTCTTTTTCAATATTGTTCTTTCCCTTTCTCTTTCTTCCCCCTCTCTCTCTCTCTCTCTCTCTCTCTCTCTCTCTCTCTCTCTCTCTCTCTCTCTCTCTCTCTCTCTCTCTCTCTCTCTCTCTCTCTCTATCCTCTCTCTCTCTCTCTCTCTCTCTCTCTCTCTCTCTCTCTCTCTCTCTATCCCTCTCTCTCTCTCTCTCCCTCTCTGTCTCTCTGTCTCTCTCTCTGTCTCTCTGTCTCTCTCTCTATCTCTCTGTCTCTCTATCTCTCTGTCTCTCTCTCTATCTCTCTATCTCTGTCTCTCTCTCTCTGTCTCTCTATCTCTCTGTCTCTCTATCTCTCTGTCTCTCTGTCTCTCTGTCTCTCTGTCTCTCTCTCTCTATCTCTCTTTCTCTCTTTCTCTCCCACCCTCCTTCTCATTATCCATCTCTCTTCCTCGGCCCTTGTGCTGTTTCACTCTGCAGAGCGAGACATTGTTTGTAGACGTTCTTGGTCTCTAAAGACAGTAGCTGGCTAATGCATAGCAAACACCCAGCGCCAACCAACCACAAAAGGCATGAATAACACAACATGTTGTACAGCTCTCCCTTTCCTCTTCTGTTTTCTCCTCTCCTCTCCCTGCTGTCCAAATACACTGAGGCATCAGCATCAACCCTCCAACCATACATTTCAATAAGAACCCGACTGGCAGTTTAAACAACTCACTTCCTCCACTGACATTCACATTAATTCAGACAAGAAATGATTGGCTTTCTTTCACATCGGACTTAATCACCCGCCGACACCCTGCAATCTTTCTCTCTCGCTCTCCTTCTCTCTCTCTCCTTTCCTACTTGCTCTCTCACTCTCTGTTTTCTCTCTCGTTCTCTTGTTTCCCGCTGTCGTCTCATTGTCCTTGAAGCCCTTTACTGTTCAATCAGGAGAAACAGAGGAGGCATTTGAACTTCTTGTTGAGCATGCAGGTCATTTGTAAAAGCTAACTGACGCTATGCAAGCCCCCCTCCCTCCCTCCCTCCCTCCCTCCCTCCCTCCCTCCCTCCCTCCCTCCCTCCCTTCCTTACAAACTGCCACAGGGGGGGGGTTCTAACATGGAACCTTGGAACAGAGCAGAAGTTGTGTAAATAACAGGTTCCCTTGTAGCTTGGCGACAGTCTAACAGAGCTGACATTCCTAATAGTGTGATGTGACACTGGCTAATGCCTGTTTCCATAGAGAAGGACACGCTGGGTCACCGTCATGGACACCTTCCTCTACCTGACGTTGTTCTGTTGGTTTGAATGGGGAGGAAGATCAAGTTAACTTCATTTGCCTTTGACCGGCAACAGAAATGTACATGTATTTCTTGAGCTTCTCCCAAAAACAGACAATGGGGAAGGTTTAGGTTTAGAAAACACTTCAAATAAGGAAATTATACGTCTGAACCGAAATGGTTTTAAACACCCACGTCAAGTCATGAAGAAGACGAGGAACATTCCACGATAGTGTATCAACATGTTCCCAACGCGCCGCAGGGCAATTTAGGATGATGCACTGCTAATGTACTGTCATGCAGGCCTACTATCAATCTGACTCTGGAGAGCAAGGAAGTACACACACACACACACACACACACAGACACAGACACACACACAGGCACACACGCACACACACACACACACACACACACACACACACACACACACACACACACACACACACACACACACACACACACACACACACACACAGACGCACACACAGACGCACACACAGACGCACACACACACACACACACACACACACACACACACACACACACACACACACACACACACACACACACACACACACACACACACACACACACACACACAGACACATTTACATTACATTTACATTTAAGTGGACACACACACGCAAACACACACACACCACACACACACACCACACACACACACACTCACACACCACACACACACACTAGACAGGCAGTCCATATCATAACTAAGAAAAATAGTATTTTTATAACATTAATTATTCAACACAAGAAAAAGTTCAAATGCAAAAGCCTCTTCCATTACCGTTGACGGCCATGTTTTTCATGTTGTTTTTTTTCTTCTACTTAGTGGAGCAACATTCTTTTCTGTTTATGACGCAAGAGCAGATCTACTTCACCCGGCATCAATCATCCAATCTCTAGTTGTCATCATAAACGGGGTTGGGTCTGTGACAACGCTAATGCTCAGTTTGGCTGCCGTTGCATTGTGTTCCCTGATGTTGCTGTGAACCCGGGTTCTATGCCACTTATGATGTACGGTTGCCATGGCGAAGGGCTGAGAATGCATGTGGCTGTGTTGGAATGAAACAAGTTTGTAACGTTGTTCTTTGGCAATAAGCTACAGACTTCTATAAGGCTGAGATTAAAGACAATGGTGTCATGTCAGAAGTGTAGAGAGAGAGAGAGAGAGAGAGAGAGAGAGAGGGACAGAGGGACGGAGGGACGGAGGGAGGGAGGGAGGGAGGGGTGTTAAATTGGCCGTTTCATTATTGATAAGCATCGCTGAGAGCAAGTCAGTCGCCTGGTTTGATTGACAGCCAACTCTCAGGCTCTGATTTCACACATGACAGGGAAGTGACTCAAGCATTAAAGGAAGTGATGGTTCAATTTCACTTCAAATATGGTCTGGCCTGCATCGCAAATGGCATCTTACTCCCTATGTAGTGCACTACTTTTGACTAGGGTTTAGTGAATTTAGTGTGAAAATGTATTTCAAAGTACCCCAATAGAGAACCAAATCATTGATCTTAAAAGTGAGTTGACTAATAAATGTTGCTTATCGTAAAATGTACTGTCAGTTGAGCTAATTTTAAGCAGTACCTACCGACATGCACGCTGTGTCGTAATTAGAATTGTCCCGTTGAAGCCTAGATAACAACAGAGACAAGATAATTGGAATTACATTTAATTTAATTGCTGTTAAAAAGAATAGACGCCTGGCAGTTAAATGGAATGCAAAGAAGCGGAATTGATGTTAAAAGCTAATTGTGGTTGTTTGCCATTCCCAACAGATAAAACAGCATGAAAGAACCAACCAACAACAAAACTAGTTTCCAGGCATCTAACTTAGACTGACGCACAGAGAATAAATCAATACAAGTCCACACAGAAGGCAGTCTTAACTGCAACGGCAGTTAGTCCACCGACCTCATACTTTTGGGAGTGATTAGCTTGTTCATTATTAATAGAGACGTCTTGTCTCAGTGATGAATAACGCTGAAGCAGGGGCGGAACACACACACACACACACACACACACACACACACACACACACACACACACACACACACACACACACACACACACACACACACACACACACACACACACACACACACACACACACACACACACACACACACAGCAGATCATGAGTAATTTTGGCTGGGTATGAGAGAGCAAGCAGCAGCAGAGACTTAAGTAGTGTCTTCCTTCTGTCAGAGTAATGATATCATTACCAGGAGAGATGACCCTACAGATGTCTTTGTCATCACAGCACTGAGAGAGAGAGGAAACCCATCAGAACACTGGGAGGGAAACGTCAAACCAACACAGATACAAACAGTAAATTTCCCACTGATTTCCTGTCGGACAGCATGGAACCTGGAAGTCGGAATGTGGAATCTGGAACTATGAATGAGTTTACCATGGTCGGTAAATACTGGAACTATGAATGAGTTTACCATGGTCGGTAAATACTGGAACTATGAATGAGTTTACCATGGTCGGTAAATACTGGAACTATGAATGAGTTTACCATGGTCGGTAAATACTGGAACTATGAATGAGTTTACCATGGTCGGTAAATACTGGAACTATGAATGAGTTTACCATGGTCGGTAAATACGGGAACTATGAATGAGTTTACCATGGTCGGTAAATACTGCCCGCTTAACAAAACAGTCTAAACATGTGAAACTACAATGAACGAGTGTACCATGTTCCGGGAAAACATTTTGCTAAACTACTTTAGACTTTATTTAGACATGTTTAACTTACCTGACCAAAATTTAGTAAAACGATTTAATGGTCCTAACCTGGAACTTAAATTAGACATGAGTTGACATTGTTAAATAAATAAAGGTTAAATAAAAAAATACATAAAAAAAATTATTAGTAACACT
>NW_026601205.1:39110-68704 GCF_029448725.1 Salvelinus fontinalis
ACTGTTTTGTTAAGCGGGCAGTATTTACCGACCATGGTAAACTCATTCATAGTTCCCGTATTTACCGACCATGGTAAACTCATTCATAGTTCCAGTATTTACCGACCATGGTAAACTCATTCATAGTTCCAGTATTTACCGACCATGGTAAACTCATTCATAGTTCCAGTATTTACCGACCATGGTAAACTCATTCATAGTTCCAGTATTTACCGACCATGGTAAACTCATTCATAGTTCCAGTATTTACCGACCATGGTAAACTCATTCATAGTTCCAGATTCCACATTCCGACTTCCAGGTTCCATGCTGTCCGACAGGAAATCAGTGGGAAATTTACTGTTTGTATCTGTGTTGGTTTGACGTTTCCCTCCCAGTGTTCTGATGGGTTTCCTCTCTCTCTCAGTGCTGTGATGACAAAGACATCTGTAGGGTCATCTCTCCTGGTAATGATATCATTACTCTGACAGAAGGAAGACACTACTTAAGTCTCTGCTGCTGCTTGCTCTCTCATACCCAGCCAAAATTACTCATGATCTGCTGTGTGTGTGTGTGTGTGTGTGTGTGTGTGTGTGTGTGTGTGTGTGTGTGTGTGTGTGTGTGTGTGTGTGTGTGTGTGTGTGTGTGTGTGTGTGTGTGTGTGTGTGTGTGTGTGTGTGTGTGTGTGTGTGTTCCGCCCCTGCTTCAGCGTTATTCATCACTGAGACAAGACGTCTCTATTAATAATGAACAAGCTAATCACTCCCAAAAGTATGAGGTCGGTGGACTAACTGCCGTTGCAGTTAAGACTGCCTTCTGTGTGGACTTGTATTGATTTATTCTCTGTGCGTCAGTCTAAGTTAGATGCCTGGAAACTAGTTTTGTTGTTGGTTGGTTCTTTCATGCTGTTTTATCTGTTGGGAATGGCAAACAACCACAATTAGCTTTTAACATCAATTCCGCTTCTTTGCATTCCATTTAACTGCCAGGCGTCTATTCTTTTTAACAGCAATTAAATTAAATGTAATTCCAATTATCTTGTCTCTGTTGTTATCTAGGCTTCAACGGGACAATTCTAATTACGACACAGCGTGCATGTCGGTAGGTACTGCTTAAAATTAGCTCAACTGACAGTACATTTTACGATAAGCAACATTTATTAGTCAACTCACTTTTAAGATCAATGATTTGGTTCTCTATTGGGGTACTTTGAAATACATTTTCACACTAAATTCACTAAACCCTAGTCAAAAGTAGTGCACTACATAGGGAGTAAGATGCCATTTGCGATGCAGGCCAGACCATATTTGAAGTGAAATTGAACCATCACTTCCTTTAATGCTTGAGTCACTTCCCTGTCATGTGTGAAATCAGAGCCTGAGAGTTGGCTGTCAATCAAACCAGGCGACTGACTTGCTCTCAGCGATGCTTATCAATAATGAAACGGCCAATTTAACACCCCTCCCTCCCTCCCTCCCTCCGTCCCTCCGTCCCTCTGTCCCTCTCTCTCTCTCTCTCTCTCTCTCTCTCTCTACACTTCTGACATGACACCATTGTCTTTAATCTCAGCCTTATAGAAGTCTGTAGCTTATTGCCAAAGAACAACGTTACAAACTTGTTTCATTCCAACACAGCCACATGCATTCTCAGCCCTTCGCCATGGCAACCGTACATCATAAGTGGCATAGAACCCGGGTTCACAGCAACATCAGGGAACACAATGCAACGGCAGCCAAACTGAGCATTAGCGTTGTCACAGACCCAACCCCGTTTATGATGACAACTAGAGATTGGATGATTGATGCCGGGTGAAGTAGATCTGCTCTTGCGTCATAAACAGAAAAGAATGTTGCTCCACTAAGTAGAAGAAAAAAAACAACATGAAAAACATGGCCGTCAACGGTAATGGAAGAGGCTTTTGCATTTGAACTTTTTCTTGTGTTGAATAATTAATGTTATAAAAATACTATTTTTCTTAGTTATGATATGGACTGCCTGTCTAGTGTGTGTGTGTGGTGTGTGAGTGTGTGTGTGTGTGGTGTGTGTGTGTGGTGTGTGTGTGTTTGCGTGTGTGTGTCCACTTAAATGTAAATGTAATGTAAATGTGTCTGTGTGTGTGTGTGTGTGTGTGTGTGTGTGTGTGTGTGTGTGTGTGTGTGTGTGTGTGTGTGTGTGTGTGTGTGTGTGTGTGTGTGTGTGTGTGTGTGCGTCTGTGTGTGCGTCTGTGTGTGCGTCTGTGTGTGTGTGTGTGTGTGTGTGTGTGTGTGTGTGTGTGTGTGTGTGTGTGTGTGTGTGTGTGTGTGTGTGTGTGTGTGTGTGTGTCGTGTGTGCCTGTGTGTGTGTCTGTGTGTGTGTGTGTGTGTGTGTGTGTGTGTACGTCCTTGCTCTCCAGAGTCAGATTGATAGTAGGCCTGCATGACAGTACATTAGCAGTGCATCATCCTAAATTGCCCTGCGGCGCGTTGGGAACATGTTGATACACTATCGTGGAATGTTCCTCGTCTTCTTCATGACTTGACGTGGGTGTTTAAAACCATTTCGGTTCAGACGTATAATTTCCTTATTTGAAGTGTTTTCTAAACCTAAACCTTCCCCATTGTCTGTTTTTGGGAGAAGCTCAAGAAATACATGTACATTTCTGTTGCCGGTCAAAGGCAAATGAAGTTAACTTGATCTTCCTCCCCATTCAAACCAACAGAACAACGTCAGGTAGAGGAAGGTGTCCATGACGGTGACCCAGCGTGTCCTTCTCTATGGAAACAGGCATTAGCCAGTGTCACATCACACTATTAGGAATGTCAGCTCTGTTAGACTGTCGCCAAGCTACAAGGGAACCTGTTATTTACACAACTTCTGCTCTGTTCCAAGGTTCCATGTTAGAACCCCCCCCCTGTGGCAGTTTGTAAGGAAGGGAGGGAGGGAGGGAGGGAGGGAGGGAGGGAGGGAGGGAGGGAGGGAGGGAGGGGGGCTTGCATAGCGTCAGTTAGCTTTTACAAATGACCTGCATGCTCAACAAGAAGTTCAAATGCCTCCTCTGTTTCTCCTGATTGAACAGTAAAGGGCTTCAAGGACAATGAGACGACAGCGGGAAACAAGAGAACGAGAGAGAAAACAGAGAGTGAGAGAGCAAGTAGGAAAGGAGAGAGAGAGAAGGAGAGCGAGAGAGAAAGATTGCAGGGTGTCGGCGGGTGATTAAGTCCGATGTGAAAGAAAGCCAATCATTTCTTGTCTGAATTAATGTGAATGTCAGTGGAGGAAGTGAGTTGTTTAAACTGCCAGTCGGGTTCTTATTGAAATGTATGGTTGGAGGGTTGATGCTGATGCCTCAGTGTATTTGGACAGCAGGGAGAGGAGAGGAGAAAACAGAAGAGGAAAGGGAGAGCTGTACAACATGTTGTGTTATTCATGCCTTTTGTGGTTGGTTGGCGCTGGGTGTTTGCTATGCATTAGCCAGCTACTGTCTTTAGAGACCAAGAACGTCTACAAACAATGTCTCGCTCTGCAGAGTGAAACAGCACAAGGGCCGAGGAAGAGAGATGGATAATGAGAAGGAGGGTGGGAGAGAAAGAGAGAAAGAGAGATAGAGAGAGAGAGACAGAGAGACAGAGAGACAGAGAGACAGAGAGATAGAGAGACAGAGAGATAGAGAGACAGAGAGAGAGAGACAGAGATAGAGAGATAGAGAGAGAGACAGAGAGATAGAGAGACAGAGAGATAGAGAGAGAGACAGAGAGACAGAGAGAGAGACAGAGAGACAGAGAGGGAGAGAGAGAGAGAGAGGGAGAGAGAGAGAGAGAGAGAGAGAGAGAGAGAGAGAGAGAGAGAGAGAGGATAGAGAGAGAGAGAGAGAGAGAGAGAGAGAGAGAGAGAGAGAGAGAGAGAGAGAGAGAGAGAGAGAGAGAGAGAGAGAGAGAGAGAGAGGGAGAAAGAAAGAGAAAGGGAAAGAACAATATTGAAAAAGAGAACAGGATCAAGTGATGGAAGAAGGAGCAAGAAAGCCCTAAAAAAGAGAGGAGGATTAAATAAAAAGAGAGAGGGGAGATGAAATAAAAAGAGAGGGGGATGAAATATCTAGAGAGAGGGGGATGAAATATCTAGAGAGATGGGGGATGAAATAAAAAGAGGGGGGGTGAAATATCTAGAGAGAGGGGGATGAAATAAAAAGAGGGGCGGATGAAATATCTAGAGAGGGGGGATGAAATAAAAAGAGGGGGGGATGAAATATCTAGAGAGAGGGGGATGAAATAAAAAGAGGGGGGGATGAAATATCTAGAGAGGGGGGGATGAAATAAAAAGAGAGGGGGGATGAAATATCTAGAGAGAGGGGGATGGAATAAAAAGAGGGAGGGATGAAATATCTAGAGAGGGGGGGATGAAATAAAAAGAGAGGGGGGATGAAATAAAAAGAGAGGGGGGATGAAATATCTAGAGAGAGGGGGATGGAATAAAAAGAGGGGGGGATGAAATATCTAGAGAGGGGGTGATGAAATAAAAAGAGAGGGGGGATGAAATATCTAGAGAGAGGGGGATGGAATAAAAGGGGGGGGATGAAATATCTAGAGAGAGGGGGATGAAATAAAAAGAGAGGGGGGATGGAATAAAAAGAGAGGGGGGATGAAATGTAAAGAGAGGGGGATGAAATAAAAAGACTGACTGAGCAGTATAGAAATAGAGAGGGAGAAAGAGAAACTTTACTGCAATGTTAGACTCATATGTCACCCAGCTGTCACAATTGGGTTTCAAATGACGGTAGGCAAGACCAGAAGGTAAGATCAAAGCCCCACACCAAATCCATTTTTCATCTGACAGCTATGCAGCCTTCATAAAGCCTGTGTAAAGATTCATAACACTGTCGTAAGGCTTCACACCACTGCCGTTAGCATGACCTTCCGCACAAATAACACCTTGGCCATTGTACAGTACGACCCTTTCCTTCCTGTTTAATCGGTGACACGTGGTTTGTGGGTAAAGTACATTTTACACACTCGATTACAACATCTTCAAAGAGGTTCAGTTGCTGGGCCGGGTTTCCACGTCCTAAATGGCACCCTATTCCCTACATAGTGCACTACTTTTAACCATAGTCCTATAGACCCTTCTGAAATGTTGTGCACTATATAGGGAATAGGGTGCTACTTGGGTGGAAGGGGAATGAAGCTGAGAGTGAATACTGTAGGAGGGGAAGCAGAAGTGGCATCACAACTTCAAAGAGTCTCTGGTGAGACATGATGCAATACCAGGAAATGGGGCTCCTCTCTCCTCCTCACTGTTGGCTTTTGGGCCTAGAGAAAAAGAACAGGTAGAACAGAATGAAATACAGTTACAGTCTATTCTATTCTACTGGCTATGGGGCCTTAACACTGAACATGGATATTACACAGAGGAAGACAGAGCCGTTTGCTGCAGAAGCAGGTAGAATCAAATAAAGTGATGATCTCCTGTATTGTAGTGGCTGAACATCACAATAACACGACCGCAGATGGTTGAAACCATTCTGGGCTGACCGTGGTATTGTGTTTAGAATTGGGGTCAATTGGGTAGCAAATCGTTTTTTTCTTGTCAATGGGGAATCAGAGATTTGGTGTTCTCAGATAAATTCTCTTTACAGATAGCAAACCCCATTGGTTGAGCCAATCGATTTGATTGAAGGCTGAAGTTGTGGCGTAGCGGTGTTGTGCTGAAAATAGCTCCAGAGATGAAGAGAGAGAAAAGGGCTATCAGTTACTGCTCGTAATAATGAGAAGCTGGGGAGTTCCAGGAACGGAATGTACTGTGCCTTGTGGAACGCCTCTCAAATGGCACCCTATTCTTCTACAGTAGGGTACACTACTTTATGAAGAGGAGTATGTCAAGTGATTTTCCACTTCCTATGTCTGTGGAGGAGACACGTTACAATTCTCACCAAGGATCTTCCGATTATATTCTATTTTTCCTACCTTTTGTCCAGACATTTCGATTTTGAAGACTCAGCTCTGATTCCATTTGAAATCATCTGAGAAAAAAGGGTTGTTCAATTACATCCGGCCTGTTGTCCGGACCTCTGGCAGTCTCTATGGGGGTACCACAGGGTTCAGTTCTCGGGCCGACTCTTTTCTCTGTATTTATCAAAGAGGTCGCTCTTACTGCGGGTGATTCCTTGATCCACCTCTATGCAGACGACACCATTCTGTATACATCTGGCCCTTCTTTGGACACAGTGTTAACAAACCTCCAAACGAGCTTCAATGCCATACAACACTTCGTCCGTGGCCTCCAACTGCTCTTAAACGCTAGTAAAACTAAATGCATGCTCTTCAACCGATCGCTGCCCACACCCGCCCGCCTGACTAGCATCACTACTTTGGATGGTTCTGACTTAGAATATGTGGACAACTACAAATACCTAGGTGTCTGGCTAGACTGTAAACTCTCCTTCCAGACTCATATTAAATATCTTCAATACAAAATTAAATCTAGAATCGGCTTCCTATTTCGCCCCAAAGCATCCTTCCCTCATGCTGCAAAACATACCCTCGTAAAACTGACTATCCTACCGATCCTCGACATCGGCGATGTCATTTACAAAATAGCCTCCAACACTCTACTCAGCAAACTAGATGTAGTCTATCATAGTCCAATCCGTTTTGTCACCAAAGCCCCATATACCACCCACCTCTGCGACCTGTATGCTCTAGTCGGCTGGCCCTCGCTACATATTCTTCGCCAAACTCACTGGCTCCAGGTCATCTATAAGTCTTTGCTAGGAAAAGCTCCGCCTTAGCTCAGCTCATTGGTCGCCATAACAACACCCACCCGTAGCACGAGGTCCAGCAGGTATATCTCACTGGTCATCCCCAAAGCCAACACCTGCTTTGGCCCCCTTTCCTTCCAGTTCTCTGCTGCCAATGACTGGAACGAATTGCAAAAATCGCTGAAGTTGGAGACTTATATCTCCCTCACTAACTTTAAGCTTCAGCTATCTGAGCAGCTCACCGATCGCTGCAGCTGTACACATCCCATCTGTAAATAGCCCATCCAACTACCTACCTCATCCCCATATTGTTTTTATTTAAATGTTTTGCCCTTTTGTACACCAGTATTTCTACTTGCACATCATCATCTGCTCATCTGTCACTCCAGTGTTAATTTGCTAACTTGTAATTACTTCGCTACTATGGCCTATTTATTGCCTTTCCTCCTTTCTCCATTTGCACACGCTGTATATAGATGTTTCTATTGTGTTATTGACTGTACGTTTGTTTATGTGCTTTTTCTTGGCCAGGTCGCAGTTGTAAATGAGAACTTGCCCTCAACTGGCCTCCCTGGTTAAATAAAGGTGAAATTAAAATACATTTAAAAAACACTTAGAAGGATTCCCCTCCTTTTCAGATCTCCTCCAGCTGTTAACATTGAAAAGTACATTTTCTAACGTGAAACATGACAAAGTTGGTATTGTAGCCTTTAAGAGTGTTTGGGTCCATGTCTGCTTGTGTGTGTCTGCCTGCCTTTGCGATTAGCCATCAATCAGGGAATCGTCAGACGTGATTGGTTTACTCCTTTCAGGAAGTGATTGATGTTAAAAGGAAGAAGAGAAAATAAAGCGAACAAGACGAACACAAAGAGTAACGTTTATCGTTGCCAACGCAACCACTTTGGGGATAGTCAACAATTCCCACAATTTGATTGGAGAAAGAGTGAGCTGCATAAGGATAAACATGTGTACACTAATTTAGTATCATTCAGCTGTTTTCAAAGACAGAAAGTTAAAGGAAGAAATAACCCATAAGGATAAACATGTGTACACTAATTTAGTATCATTCAGCTGTTTTCAAAGACAGAAAGTTAAAGGAAGAAATAACCCATTGCTTTCGAGATAACCAAGCCTTGGTTTTAATCAAAGCCCTGTTGGAATGAAAGGAACAGCATTCCAAACCAGAAGCACTGAAAGAGAATGAGAACAGAGGAATGGAAGCCATCAAGTGTTTTTAGAATCCAATCAACCCCTAGAGCCACCTCTAAAACAAGCCCACTTTGACTCAAAGCCTACGTCCCAAACAGCACCTTGTTCCCTATATAGTGTGCTACGTTTGACCAGGGCCCTTAGCGCTCTGGTCAAAAGAATAGGGTGCCACCCGGAACACAGACACAGCTATTAAAGCTAAATGAGTAGGCTAGCTAGAGAGCTGAAACACTGACACACAGGGAGACACAGCTATTAAAGCTAAATAAGTAGGCTAGCTAGAGAGCTGAAACACTGACACGCAGGGAGACACAGCTGTTAACATGCATCTGTTGAGCCAGGTCTCTTTTGGAATCGGAATTCAGAACACAAAAACAGTTCACTTAAAGACTTGATGAGAATCCTACATTCTTAGAATCTTGACATGTTTCCATGTGTTCTTATGACCTTTCACTGACATAGTATGCCTCCCAAATGGTACACTATTACCTACGTAGTGAAGTGCACTGCTTTTAACCAGGGCCCATAGGGAATAGGGAGCCATTTGTGATGCAGAGTGGTTCCCTTCAGACTCAAACTAAAAAGTATCTTTCAGACCAGCCGTGTCTTGGTTAAGGACTGGGCTCCAGACAATGCTAGCTTGGGGCCTCTTGTGGTTCAGCAGTTAGCTCCTGGTGTCAATGCAAATGACAGCACCGTGAGGTTACACAGTCATACAATATATTACCCCGTATGTGGATACACAGTCTAGCAAACCAATGTGTCCTAAACTCAAACATTCTAAGCCAATCTCTTAAACGGTCAATTATTGCATCCATTGCTCTGTGGTTACCTTTCCCCATGCCAATCCCTAAGTTTACCAAACAAAGTGACAAGGTTAAGCTATTGACATGGCAGGTGTAACAGGTCTCTGGTGTACTGAGGCTGCCGGTCTGTACTGTATGCTGATCACCTCTGTCTCTGTGTGTGTGTGGACGTGTGTGTGTTTGTGTCTGTCTCTCTCTCTTTCTCCCTCTCCCCTCCTACTGAATTAATTAATTAAATAATACAATGCTATTTTCAAGTCAAATCACCATTTGGCAACGCATCCCTTATGGGATTAACTAACACATAAACAAACATTTCAAGTATTAACTGTGGTAATTAAATGATCTGAATTCTTCCAGTGTTCTCTGCATTGTGCATCGCATAAAGAGTGAACATATGTAAGGTAAAAATAAGTACATATAGCAAATAATAGTAAATAAGGCTTACGTGTCTCTCTCCCTCCCCTCTCCACCATCCTCCCTCTCTCTCTCCCTCCCCTCTCCACCATCCTCCCTCTCTCTCACCCACCCCCTCCTTCTCCTCTCTCCCTCACCCTCTCCCTTATCTCCTCTCACTTACACCTCTCAACCCTCCCTCTCTTCCTTCCTCTCTCCTCCCTCCCTCTTCCCCTTTCTCCCTCCCCTTTCTCTCTATAACCCCCCTATCGCTATCCCTCCCTTTCAAGGTGTCTTGGAAGTCACAGTTAACTAGGAGTATGGGAATAGACTGCTAGGGGTTTGTGAAGGAGTCTGAAGGGCCCCTCAGAGCCCTGCTGTGTCCATGTGTCTCATACTAATTCTCTTTTATGTGGACCATTAGGATCAGGGTCTGATGGAGGGAGGAAAGGAAAGAGGGAGGGAGAAAAGGAGGGAGGGAGAAAGGGAGGGAGGGAAGGAGAGATGGAGGAAGGGACGGAGGATGACAACCACAGGGATGGAGGGATGATGTTAGAAAGGAGAGGAGAGGACCACTGGAACGCAGGGATGATGGTAGAGAGGAGAGGACCACAGGGATGGAGGGATGATGGTAGAGAGGAGAGGACCACAGGGATGGAGGGATGATGTAGAGAGGAGAGAACCACAGGGATGGAGGGATGCTGGCAGAAAGGAGAGGAGAGGACTGCAGGGATGGAGGGATGAAGGTAGAGAGGAGAGGACCACAGGGATGGAGGGATGCTGGTAGAGAGGAGAGGACCACAGGGATGGAGGGATGAAGGTAGAGAGGAGAGGACCACAGGGATGGAGGGATGAAGGTAGAGAGGAGAGGACTGCAGGGATGGAGGGATGAAGGTAGAGAGGAGAGGACCACAGGGATGGAGGGATGATGGTAGAGAGGAGAGGAGAGGACTACTGGAACGCAGGGATGATGGTAGAGAGGAGAGGACCACAGGGATGGAGGGATGATGGTAGAGAGGAGAGGAGAGGACCACTGGAACGCAGGGATGATGGTAGAGAGGAGAGGACCACGGGGATGGAGGGATGATGGTAGAATGGAGAGGAGAGGACCACAGGGATGGAGTGATGATGGAAGAAAGGAGAGGAGAGGACCACAGGGATGGAGGGATGATAGCAAGGAGGAGAGGACCACTGGAACGCAGGGATGGAGGTATGAGAGTAGAGAGGAGAGGACCACAGGGATGGAGGGATGATGGAAGAAAGGAGAGGAGAGGACCACAGGGATGGAGGGATGATAGCAAGGAGGAGAGGACCACTGGAACGCAGGGATGGAGGTATGAGAGTAGAGAGGAGAGGACCACAGGGATGGAGGGATGATGGTAGAGAGGAGAGGACCACAGGGATGGAGGGATGATGGTAGAGAGGAGAGGAGAGGACCACAGGGATGAAGGGATGATGGTAGAGAGGAGAGGACCACAGGGATGGAGGAATGATGGTAGAGAGGAGAGGACCACAGGGATGGAGGGATGATGGTAGAGAGGAGAGGAGAGGACCACAGTGGTGGAGGGATGATGGTAGAGAGGAGAGGACCACAGGGATGGAGGGATGATGGTAGAGAGGAGAGGAGAGGACCACAGGGATGGAGGGATGATGGTAGAGAGGAGAGGAGAGTACCACAGGGATGGAGGGATGATGGTAGAGAGGAGAGGAGAGGACCACAGGGATGGAGGGATGCTGGAAAAAGGAGAGGAGAGGACTGCAGGGATGGAGGGATGAAGGTAGAGAGAAGAGGACCACAGGGAAGGAGGGATGCTGGTAGAGAGGAGAGGACCACAGGGATGGAGGGATGATGGTAGAGAGGAGAGGAGAGGACCACTGGAACGCAGGGATGATGGTAGAGAGGAGAGGACCACAGGGATGGAGGGATGCTGGTAGAGAGGAGAGGACCACAGGGATGGAGGGATGATGGTAGAGAGGAGAGGACCACGGGGATGGAGGGATGATGGTAGAATGGAGAGGAGAGGACCACAGGGATGGAGGGATGATGGAAGAAAGGAGAGGAGAGGACCACAGGGATGGAGGGATGATAGCAAGGAGGAGAGGACCACTGGAACGCAGGGATGGAGGTATGAGAGTAGAGAGGAGAGGACCACAGGGATGGAGGGATGATGGTAGAGAGGAGAGGACCACAGGGATGAAGGGATGATGGTAGAGAGGAGAGGACCACAGGGATGGAGGGATGATGGTAGAGAGGAGAGGACCACAGGGATGGAGGGATGATGGTAAAGAGGAGAGGAACACAGGGATGGAGGGATGATGGTAGAGAGGAGAGGAGAGGACCACAGGGATGGAGGGATGATGGTAGAGAGGAGAGGACCACAGGGATGGAGGGATGATGGTAGAGAGGAGAGGAGAGGACCACAGGGGTGGAGGGATGATGGTAGAGAGGAGAGGACCACAGGGATGGAGGGATGATGGTAGAGAGGAGAGGACCACAGGGATGAAGGGACGATGGTAGAGAGGAGAGGACCACAGGGATGGAGGGATAATGGTAGAGAGGAGAGGACCACAGGGATGGAGGGATGATGGTAGAGAGGAGAGGAGAGGACCACAGGGATGGAGCGATGATGGTAGAGAGGAGAGGACCACAGGGATGGAGGGATGCTGGTAGAGAGGAGAGGACCACGGGGATGGAGGGATGATGGTAGAATGGAGAGGAGAGGACCACAGGGATGGAGGGATGATGGAAGAAAGGAGAGGAGAGGACCACAGGGATGGAGGGATGATAGCAAGGAGGAGAGGACCACTGGAACGCAGGGATGGAGGTATGAGAGTAGAGAGGAGAGGACCACAGGGATGGAGGGATGATGGTAGAGAGGAGAGGACAACAGGGATGAATGGATGATGGTAGAGAGGAGAGGACCACAGGGATGGAGGGATGATGGTAGAGAGGAGAGGACCACTGGGATGGAGGGATGATGGTAGAGAGGAGAGGAACACAGGGATGGAGGAATGATGGTAGAGAGGAGAGGACCACAGGGATGGAGGGATGATGGTAGAGAGGAGAGGAGAGGACCACAGGGGTGGAGGGATGATGGTAGAGAGGAGAGGACCACAGGGATGGAGGGATGATGGTAGAGAGGAGAGGACCACATGGATGGAGGGATGATGGTAGAGAGGAGAGGAGAGGACCACAGGGATGGAGGGATGATGGTAGAGAGGAGAGGAGAGGACCACAGGGATGGAGGGATAATGGTAGAGAGGAGAGGACGACTGGAACGCAGGGATGGAGGGATGCTGGTAGAGAGGAGAGGACCACAGGGATGGAGGGATGATGGTAGAGAGGAGAGGAGAGGACCACAGGGATGGAGGGATGATGGTAGAGAGGAGAGGACCACAGGGATGGAGGGATGATGGTAGAGAGGAGAGGACCACAGGGATGGAGGGATGATGGTAGAGAGGAGAGGACCACAGGGATGGAGGGATGATGGTAGAGAGGAGAGGACCACGGGGATGGAGGGATGATGGTAGAATGGAGAGGAGAGGACCACAGGGATGGAGGGATGATGGAAGAAAGGAGAGGAGAGGACCACAGGGATGGAGGGATGATAGCAAGGAGGAGAGGACCACTGGAACGCAGGGATGGAGGTATGAGAGTAGAGAGGAGAGGACCACAGGGATGGAGGGATGATGGTAGAGAGGAGAGGACCACAGGGATGAAGGGATGATGGTAGAGAGGAGAGGACCACAGGGATGGAGGGATGATGGTAGAGAGGAGAGGACCACAGGGATGGAGGGATGATAGCAAGGAGGAGAGGACCACTGGAACGCAGGGATGGAGGTATGAGAGTAGAGAGGAGAGGACCACAGGGATGGAGGGATGATGGAAGAAAGGAGAGGAGAGGACCACAGGGATGGAGGGATGATAGCAAGGAGGAGAGGACCACTGGAACGCAGGGATGGAGGTATGAGAGTAG
This sequence comes from Salvelinus fontinalis, assembly GCF_029448725.1. Lineage (NCBI taxonomy): Eukaryota > Metazoa > Chordata > Actinopteri > Salmoniformes > Salmonidae > Salvelinus > Salvelinus fontinalis. The sequence goes on from NW_026601205.1 coordinate 52,208, forward strand.
AGAGGAGAGGACCACAGGGATGGAGGGATGATGGTAGAGAGGAGAGGACCACAGGGATGGAGGGATGATGGTAGAGAGGAGAGGAGAGGACCACAGGGATGGAGGGATGATAGCAAGGAGGAGAGGACCACTGGAACGCAGGGATGGAGGTATGAGAGTAGAGATGAGAGGACCACAGGGATGGAGGGATGATGGTAGAGAGGAGAGGACCACAGGGATGGAGGGATAATGGTAGAGAGGAGAGGAACACAGGGATGGAGGAATGATGGTAGAGAGGAGAGGACCACAGGGATGGAGGGATGATGGTAGAGAGGATAGGAGAGGACCACAGGGGTGGAGGGATGATGGTAGAGAGGAGAGGACCACAGGGATGGAAGGATGATGGTAGAGAGGAGAGGACCACAGGGATGAAAGGATGATGGTAGAGAGGAGAGGACCACAGGGATGGAGGGATGATGGTAGAGAGGAGAGGACCACAGGGATGGAGGGATGATGGTAGAGAGGAGAGGAACACAGGGATGGAGGAATGATGGTAGAGAGGAGAGGACCACAGGGATGGAGGGATGATGGTAGAGAGGATAGGAGAGGACCACAGGGGTGGAGGGATGATGGTAGAGAGGAGAGGACCACAGGGATGGAGGGATGATGGTAGAGAGGAGAGGAACACAGGGATGGAAGGATGAGGGTAGAGAGGAGAGGACCACAGGGATGGAGGGATGATGGTAGAAAGGAGAGGAGAGGACCACAGGGATGGAGGGATGATGTTAGAGAGGAGAGGAGAGGACCACAGGGATGGAGGGATGATGGTAGATAGGAGTGGAGAGGACCACAGGGATGGAGGGATGATGGTAGAAAGGAGAGGAGAGGACCACAGGGATGGAGGGATGATGGTAGAGAGGAGAGGAGAGGACCACAAGGATGGAGGGATGATGGTAGAAAGGAGAGGAGAGGACCACAGGGATGGAGGGATGATGGTAGAGAGGAGAGGACCACAGGGATGGAGGGATGATGGTAGAGAGGAGAGGAGAGGACCACAGGGGTGGAGGGATGATGGTAGAGAGGAGAGGACCACAGGGATGGAGGGATGATGGTAGAGAGGAGAGGACCACATGGATGGAGGGATGATGGTAGAGAGGAGAGGAGAGGACCACAGGGATGGAGGGATGATGGTAGAGAGGAGAGGAGAGGACCACAGGGATGGAGGGATAATGGTAGAGAGGAGAGGACGACTGGAACGCAGGGATGGAGGGATGCTGGTAGAGAGGAGAGGACCACAGGGATGAGGGATGATGGTAGAGAGGAGAGGACGACTGGAACGCAGGGATGGAGGGATGCTGGTAGAGAGGAGAGGACCACAGGGATGGAGGGATGATGGTAGAGAGGAGAGGAGAGGACCACAGGGATGGAGGGATGATGGTAGAGAGGAGAGGAGAGGACCACAGGGATGGAGGGATGATAGCAAGGAGGAGAGGACCACTGGAACGCAGGGATGGAGGTATGATGGTAGAGAGGAGAGGACCACAGGGATGGAGGGATGATGGTAGAGAGGAGAGGACCACAGGGATGGAGGGATGATGGTAGAGAGGAGAGGAACACAGGGATGGAGGAATGATGGTAGAGAGGAGAGGAGAGGACCACAGGGATGGAGGGATGATGGTAGAGAGGAGAGGACCACGGGGATGGAGGGATGATGGTAGAATGGAGAGGAGAGGACCACAGGGATGGAGGGATGATGGAAGAAAGGAGAGGAGAGGACCACAGGGATGGAGGGATGATAGCAAGGAGGAGAGGACCACTGGAACGCAGGGATGGAGGTATGAGAGTAGAGAGGAGAGGACCACAGGGATGGAGGGATGATGGAAGAAAGGAGAGGAGAGGACCACAGGGATGGAGGGATGATAGCAAGGAGGAGAGGACCACTGGAACGCAGGGATGGAGGTATGAGAGTAGAGAGGAGAGGACCACAGGGATGGAGGGATGATGGTATAGAGGAGAGGACCACAGGGATGGAGGGATGATGGTAGAGAGGAGAGGAGAGGACCACAGGGATGGAGGGATAATGGTAGAGAGGAGAGGACCACAGGGATGGAGGGATGATGGAAGAAAGGAGAGGAGAGGACCACAGGGATGGAGGGATGATAGCAAGGAGGAGAGGACCACTGGAACGCAGGGATGGAGGTATGAGAGTAGAGATGAGAGGACCACAGGGATGGAGGGATGATGGTAGAGAGGAGAGGACCACAGGGATGGAGGGATAATGGTAGAGAGGAGAGGACCACAGGGATGGAAGGATGATGGTAGAGAGGAGAGGACCACAGGGATGAAAGGATGATGGTAGAGAGGAGAGGACCACAGGGATGGAGGGATGATGGTAGAGAGGAGAGGACCACGGGGATGGAGGGATGATGGTAGAGAGGAGAGGACCACAGGGATGGAGGGATGATGGTAGAGAGGATAGGAGAGGACCACAGGGGTGGAGGGATGATGGTAGAGAGGAGAGGACCACAGGGATGGAGGGATGAGGGTAGAGAGGAGAGGACCACAGGGATGGAGGGATGATGGTAGAAAGGAGAGGAGAGGACCACAGGGATGGAGGGATGATGTTAGAGAGGAGAGGAGAGGACCACAGGGATGGAGGGATGATGGTAGATAGGAGTGGAGAGGACCACAGGGATGGAGGGATGATGGTAGAAAGGAGAGGAGAGGACCACAGGGATGGAGGGATGATGGTAGAGAGGAGAGGAGAGGACCACAAGGATGGAGGGATGATGGTAGAAAGGAGAGGAGAGGACCACAGTGATGGAGGGATGATGGTAGAGAGGAGAGGACCACAGGGATGGAGGGATGATGGTAGAGAGGAGAGGACCACAGGGATGGAGGGATGATGGTAGAGAGGAGAGGAGAGGACCACAGGGATGGAGGGATAATGGTAGAGAGGAGAGGACGACTGGAACGCAGGGATGGAGGGATGATGGTAGAGAGGAGAGGACCACAGGGATGGAGGGATGATGGTAGAGAGGAGAGGAGAGGACCACAGGGATGGAGGGATGATGGTAGAGAGGAGAGGACCACAGGGGTGGAGGGATGCTGGTAGAGAGGAGAGGACCACAGGGATGGAGGGATGATGGTAGAGAGGATAGGACCACAGGGATGGAGGGATGATGGTAGAGAGGAGAGGACCACAGGGATGGAGGGATGATGGTAGAGAGGAGAGGACCACAGGGATGGAGGGATGATGTAGAGAGGAGAGGACCACAGGGATGGAGGGATGATGGTAGAGAGGAGAGGAGAGGACCACAGGGATGGAGGGATAATGGTAGAGAGGAGAGGACGACTGGAACGCAGGGATGGAGGGATGCTGGTAGAGAGGAGAGGACCACAGGGATGGAGGGATGATGGTAGAGAGGAGAGGACCACAGGGATGGAGGGATGATGGTAGAGAGGAGAGGACCACAGGGATGGAGGGATGATGGTAGAGAGGAGAGGAGAGGACCACAGGGATGGAGGGATGATGGTAGAGAGGAGAGGACCACAGGGATGGAGGGATGATGGTAGAGATGAGAGGAGAGGACCACAGGGATGGAGGGATGATGGTAGAGAGGAGAGGAGAGGACCACAGGGATGGAGGGATTATGGTAGAGAGGAGAGGACCACAGGGATGGAGGGATGATGGTAGAGAGGAGAGGACCACAGGGATGGAGGGATGATGGTAGAGAGGAGAGGAGAGGACCACAGGGATGGAGGGATGATGGTAGAGAGGAGAGGAACACAGGGATGGAGGGATGATGGTAGAGAGGAGAGGGCCACAGGGATGGAGGGATGATTGTAGAGAGGAGAGGAGAGGACCACAGAGATTGGAGGGATGATGGTAGAGAGGAGAGGAGAGGACCACAGGGATGGAGGGATGATGGTAGAGAGGAGAGGAGAGGACCACATGGATGGAGGGATGATGGTAGAGAGGAGAGGAACACAGGGATGGAAGGATGATAGTAGAGAGGAGAGGACCACAGGGATGGAGGGATGATGGTAGAGAGGAGAGGACCACAGGGATGGAGGGATGATGGTAGAGAGGAGAGGACCACAGGGATGGAGGGATGATGGAAGAAAGGAGAGGACCACAGGGATGGAGGGATGATGGTAGAGAGGAGAGGAGAGGACCACAGGGATGGAGGGATGATGGTAGAGAGGAGAGGAGAGGACCACAGGGATGGAGGGATGATGGTAGAGAGGAGAGGACCACAGGGATGGAGGGATGATGGAAGAAAGGAGAGGAGAGGACCACAGGGATGGAGGGATGATGGTAGAGAGGAGAGGAGAGGACCACAGGGATGGAGGGATGATGGTAGAGAGGAGAGGAGAGGACCACAGGGATGGAGGGATGATGGTAGAGAGGAGAGGAGAGGACCACAGGGATGGAGGGATGATGGTAGAGAGGAGAGGAGAGTACCACAGGGATTGAGGGATGACGGTAGAGAGGAGAGGAGAGGACCACTGGGATGGAGGGATGATGGTAGGGAGGAGAGGACCACAGGGATGGAGGGATGATGGTAGAGAGGAGAGGACCACAGGGATTGAGGGATGATGGTAGAGAGGAGAGGAAAAAGGCATTGACTCACTTCATTGAAAGCATATAGACACACACACACACACACACACGTGCATAAAAACAAACATACACACTTTTCTGTACATAGTTAAAGCTGCACTATGTACCTTTTTGGGTGATGACCCATTCACATAGAAATGTTGTTATAGATCTGCAATTTTAATTGAAAGAAAGTCTAATAGGTGGTTTACCTGTTCTTTGTGTGCTATTTCTATGCTTCAATACATTTCGTTTTTGCATCTTTTACTTTTTAGTTTTCTACACCATCTTACAGCTGAAACAACTATATTTTGGATTATGGGAAATATATTTCACAGCAGTTAAATGTTACAATGATTCTCAACACTACACTCGTTTTTTTTGTCACATCAAGTAAAATTAGGCGAACTATTCTAATTTTTGCAATCAAGAAATGGAGAAGCAATTTCTGCATAGAGCACCTTTAAGTCATGTTGAACTATATTCACAGCAGCAGGGACAATAGCAGTTGAGACGCCGTTGAAAGTTAGTAAGGAAGTGGGGCTGCTTGAGCTGTCTTATAACACTGTGTGTGTGTGTGTGTGTGTGTGTGTGTGTGCATGCGTGCGTGCGTGCGTGTCTGTGTCTGTGTGTGTGTGTGTGTGTGTGTGTGTGTGTGTGTGTGTGTGTGTGTGTGTGTGTGTGTGTGTGTGTGTGTGTGTGTGTGCTTGCACTAGATAGGGGTATTTCAGGGACACCACTGCTGTACCCATTGTATCCAAGGTTATTGTAAACATCAACTTCAAGTTCTGTTGACACTCTGATCAAGGTTTTCGGCTGAAAAGCAAATGTGTTATTTTACCATGATATATGTAAATAATGGCTTTGTGTGAGTGTGTGTGTGAGTGTGTGTGTGAGTGTGTGTGTGTGAGTGTGTGTGTGAGTGTGTGTGTGTGTAGCCTCAGTAAATAAAACATTTTCAACTTGAAAACCCACCTGAGTGCCGTGACCTTGGATTCTTTAAACTACAGCACTTCAGAGTCTTCGGTTAGACGAGAATGTTCCTGTTTTCTCCAGTCTGTGTTTCTCTGGCGAGCATCATCGGAGGACACTATGTACTCCAGTCTGTTTTTCTCTGGTGAGCATCGTTGGAGGACACTGTGTACTCCAGTCTGTGTTTCTCTGGCGAGCATCATCGCAGGACACTGTTTACTCCAGTCTGTGTTTCTCTGGCGAGCATCATCTGAGGACACTGTTTACTCCAGTCTGTGGTTCTCTGGCGAGCATCATCGGAGGACACTGTTTACTCCAGTCTGTGTTTCTCTGGCGAGCATCAACGCAGGACACTGTTTACCCCAGTCTGTGGTTCTCTGGCGAGCATCATCGCAGGACACTGTTTACTCCAGTCTGTGGTTCTCTGGTGAGCATCGTCGGAGGACACTGTTTACTCCAGTCTGTATTTCTCTGGCGAGCATCGTCGGAGGACACTGTTTACTCCAGTCTGTGTTTCTCTGGCGAGCATCGTCGGAGGACACTGTTTACTCCAGTCTGTATTTCTCTGGCGAGCATCGTCGGAGGACACTGTTTACTCCAGTCTGTATTTCTCTGGCGAGCATCGTCGGAGGACACTGTTTACTCCAGTCTGTATTTCTCTGGTGAGCATCGTCGGAGGACACTGTTTTCTCCAGTCTGTGTTTCTCTGGTGAGCATCGTTGGAGGACACTGTTTACTCCAGTCTGTGTTTCTCTGGCGAGCATCATCGCAGGACACTGTTTACTCCAGTCTGTGTTTCTCTGGCGAGCATCAACGCAGGACACTGTTTACCCCAGTCTGTGGTTCTCTGGCGAGCATCATCGCAGGACACTGTTTACTCCAGTCTGTGTTTCTCTGGTGAGCATCGTTGGAGGACACTGTTTACTCCAGTCTGTGTTTCTCTGGCGAGCATCATCGGAGGACACTGTTTTCTCCAGTCTGTGTTTCTCTGGCGAGCATCATCGGAGGACACTGTTTTCTCCAGTCTGTGTTTCTCTGGCGAGCATCGTCGGAGGACACTGTTTACTCCAGTCTGTGTTTCTCTGGCGAGCATCATCGGAGGACACTGTTTTCTCCAGTCTGTGTTTCTCTGGCGAGCATCGTCGGAGGACACTGTTTACTCCAGTCTGTGTTTCTCTGGCGAGCATCGTCGGAGGACACTGTTTTCTCCAGTCTGTGTTTCTCTGGCGAGCATCGTCGGATGAACACTGTTTACTCCAGGATTTATTGAGTGCCTGTACCCTTTAGTGTTTTAGTGATTGAATTGTAAAGTCGCCATTGCTTCTTTGCGGATGTAACAAATGGCACCCTATTCCCTATGGGCCCAGGTTGATAATGTGCACTACACAGGGAGGTATTGTGCCATTTGGGATGCAACGTTTGTTCTCTTGAGTGTGTATATTACACATACTCTGTCAAACCTCTAGTTATCCTATTTCCCAAGTAAAAATAGCCTTGTGTGACCAAAACATCACCCATAATATTTTAACGCCATTGAAATGCTCAGACTTGAAGAACTTGTACCTTTTCTCTGGTCTCTAACTATCAGGATGCTTGGAAGAACAGTCTGAGTGGGAGCTCACCTTGACTGACATGTCTTTGAAACAACCTTGTGGTCGTTGCCAGGTAACACGGTAAACAATGGGCCACATGTAATTGATGACCAGATAAACAATGGGCCACATGTCATTGATGACCAGATAAACAATGGACCACATGTCATTGATGACCAGATAAACAATGGACCACATGTCATTGATGACCAGATAAACAATGGGCCACATGTCATTGATGACCAGATAAACAATGGGCCACATGTCATTGATTACCAGATAAACAATGAGCCACATGTCATTGATGACCAGATAAACAATGGGCCACATGTCATTGATGACCAGATAAACAATGGACCACATGTCATTGATGACCAGATAAACAATGGACCACATGTCATTGATGACCAGATAAACAATGGACCACATGTCATTGATGACCAGATAAACAATGGACCACATGTCATTGATGACCAGATAAACAATGGACCACATGTCATTGATGACCAGATAAACAATGAGCCACATGTCATTGATGACCAGATAAACAATGGACCACATGTCATTGATGACCAGATAAACAATGGACCACATGTCATTGATGACCAGATAAACAATGGACCACATGTCATTGATGACCAGATAAACAATGGACCACATGTCATTGATGACCAGATAAACAATGGACCACATGTCATTGATGACCAGATAAACAATGGACCACATGTCATTGATGACCAGATAAACAATGGACCACATGTCATTGATGACCAGATAAACAATGGACCACATGTCATTGATGACCAGATAAACAATGAGCCACATGTCATTGATGACCAGATAAACAATGGACCACATGTCATTGATGACCAGATAAACAATGGACCATGCCAAACCTGAATAGTTGGCCACAACCCATTATCTCAGCAAAAGGCTCTCATGGTCAACAGAGCTGATCACGGACTGTTGGTTATCAGACAAACAGCAGCAATACACAAAAGCATTTCTATTGTTCTGTAACTAATTACAGAATACAGTTCACTGATGCACTTCTTCTCAACAATTAGTCAAATCTGGGTCACCTTAGAAGCAGAGATATCATGCCCATAGTGGGCACAGGGGCACGTGCCTCCTGATATTTGTACCGTTGAAATATATATATACAGAACCAGTTAAAAGTTTGGACACATCTACTAATTCAAGGGCTTTTCTTTATTTTTTCTATTTTCTACATTGTAGAATATTAGTGAAAACATTAAAACTGTGAAAAAACACATGGAATCATGTAGTAACCAAAAAAGCGTTAAATAATCAAAATACATTTTATGTTTGAGATTCTTCAAAGTACCCATCCTTTTTTCCTTGGCATTCTCTCAACCAGGTTCATTTATTTTTACTATTTTCTAAATTGTAGAATATTAGTGAAAACATTAAAACTGTGAAATAACACATATGGAATCATGTACTAACCAAAAAAGTGTAAAAACATATCAAAATATATTTTATGTTTGAGATTCTTCAAAGTAGCCACCCTTTCTTCCTTGCCATTCTCTCAACCAGCTTCATTCATTTAACCTTTATTTCAATAGGCAAGTCAGTTAACTTCTTCTGGCTGCAAGCCCGACGTCGGTACACTTACGACAACAGCCAGCTCAAGTGCAGGGCGCGAAATTCAAAATATATATATTTTTTAATATTTAACTTTCACACATTAACAAGTTCAATACAGCATGTGAAAGGTACACATCTTGTGAATCCAGCCAACATGTCCGATTTTTAAAATGTTTTACAGGGAAGACACAATATGTAAATCTATTAGCTAACCACGTTAGCAAACGACGCCACTTTTTTTACTCCATCAGTTTTTTACTCCATCAGTAGCTATCACAAATTTGACAAAAAAAAGATATAAATAGCCACTAACCAAGAAACAACTTCATCAGATGACAGTGTGATAACATATTTATTGTATAGCATATGTTTTGTTAGAAAAATTTGCATATTTAGGGTATAAATCATAGTTTACATTGCAGCTACAGTCAGAAATTGCACCGAAAGCAGCCATAAAACTTACAGACACCAATGTCAAATACCTAATTACTCATCATAAAACATTTCTGAAAAATACATAGTGTACAGCAAATGAAAGACAGGAATCTTGTGATTCAAACCAATATTTCCGATTTATTAAGTGTTTTACAGCGAAAAAAAAATGTAGCGTTATATTAGCTTAGCACAACAGCCAGAAACACTTGGGCGCCGGCGACTACGACAGATATATGAAATAACATCATAAAATGGGTCTTGCTTTTGCTGATCTTTCATCAGAATGTTGGACAAGGTGTCCTTTGTCCAGAACAGTCGTTGTTTGGATTCAGAACGGACACTTTTCCTCTTCATTTAGCAAGCGCGCTAGCCAGGTGGCACGACACTCTCCATGTCAACAAACGGAAGAGAACGGAACACGGCAAAACTCCCGAAAAAATTTAAATAATCTGATGAAACCATATTGAAAAAACATACTTTACGATGATATGGTGACATGTATCACATAAAATCAAAGCCGGAGATTGTAATCGCCTATAAGGGCAGCTAAACAAAAGGCAATCCCACTGTCCAGCTCGCGCTCTTCAGAGTACCGAAAATGGTGGACACGTCATTCCAAGATGATGTGTTCCATCTCAGACCAAGATAATCAACTCATTTCTTCTCTCACAGCCTCTTGACACCCAGAGGAAGGTGTATGACGTGCATGTATACTAATAAGTCTTGTGCCCATTTATAGGCAGGAAGAAGAACAGAGCATCGATTTCAGACCTTCCACTTCCTGGTCAGGAAATGTGCTGCAGAATGAGTTCTGTTTCACTCAGAGAAATAATTCAAACGGTTTTAGAAACTAGAGAGTGTTTTCTATCCAATAGTAATAATAATATGCATATTGTACGAGCAAGAATTGAGTACGTGTCCGTTTGAAATGGGCACATTTTATCTGGCTACTCAATACTGCCCCTTGCAGCTCAAACAGGTTAAGAACAAAATCTTATTTACATTGACAGCCTACTTGAAATGCCTTTCAATTAACATGTTTGCCTTCTTAAGAACATTTAATTTGTGGAATTTCTTTTCGAAATTTGAGCCAATCACTTGTGTTGTGACAGGTAAGGGTAGGGGTGGTATACAGAAGATAGCCCTATGTGGTAAAAGACCAAGTCTATATTATGGCAAGAACAGCTCAAATAAGCAAAGAGAAACCACAGTCCATCATTACTTTAAGGCATGAGGGTCAGTCAATACGGAAAACTTCAAGAACATTGAAAGTTTCTTCAAGTGAAGTCGCAAAAACCATCAAGCTCTATGATGAAACTGGCTCTCATTAGGACCCCCACAGGAAAGGAAGAGTTACCTCTGCTGCAGAGGATAAGTAAAGCCTGAGTCAATATCAAAGCAGAGGTATCATGCCCATAACTTTCACTGCTATGTGGATGATACACAGCTGTACATTTCGATGAAACATGGAGAAGCCTGTGTTTCAGACATGAGGAAGTGGATGGCAGCAAATGTTTTACTTTTAAACTGGGACAAAACATAGATGCTAAATCTAGGTCCCAAGAAACAGAGATATTCTGTTGAATCTGACAATTAATCTTGATGGTTGTACAGTTGTCTCAAATAAAACTGTGTGGGATCTCGGCGTTACTCTGGACCCTGATCTCTCTTTTGACGAACACATCAAGACCGGTTCAAGGACAGCTTTTTTCTGTCTATGTAACATTGTAAAAATCAGACATTTTCTGTCTAAAAATGATGCAGAAAAATGTATCCATGCTTTTGTCACTTCTGGATTAGACTACTGCAATGCTCTACTTTCCGGCTACCCGGATAAAGAACTAAATCAACTTCAGTTAGTGCTAAATACGGCTGCTAGAATCCTGACTAGAACCAAAAGACGTGATCATATTACTCCAGTGCTAGCTTCTCTACACTGGCTTCCTGTTAAGGCTACGGCTGATTTCAAGGTTTTACTTCTAACCTACAAAGCTTTACGTGGGCTTCAAGTACGCATTACATACCTACACAAACGATACGGTCACAAGACGCAGGCCTCCTCACCGTCCCTAGAATGTCTTAACAAACAGCTGAAGGCAGGGCTTTCTCCTATAGAGCTCTATTTTTATGAATGGTCTGCCTATCCATGTGAGAGACGCAGATTCGGTCTCGACCTTTAAGTCTTTATTGAAGATTCATCTCTTCAGTAGGTCTTGCACATCCTCATCTGCACATCTATCGCTCCAGTGCTAATTACTACATTGTAAATACTTCGCCACTAAGGCCTGTTTATTGCCTTACCTCCTTACTTCATTTGCACACCCTTTATACAGATTTTCTATTGTGGTATTGACTGTATGTTTGTTTATCCCATGTGTAACTGTGTTGCTGTCTCTGCCTAGCCGGTTCCCCTCTCTCCACTGGGATTCTCTGCCTCTAACCCTATTACAGGGGCTGAGTCACTGTCTTGCTGGTGCTCTTCCATGTCGTCTCTAGGGGGGTGCGTCACCTGAGTGGGTTGAGTCACTGACGTGGTCTTCCTGTACGGGTTGGCGCTCACCTCGGGTTCGTGCCGTGAGGGAGATCTTCGTGGGTTATACTCGGCCTTGATTCAGGGTAATAAGTTAGTGGTATGAAGATATCTCTCTAGTGGTGTGGGGGCTGTGCTTTGCTAAGTGGGTGGGGTAATATCCTGCCTGGTTGGCCCTGTCCGGGGGTATCGTCGAACCGGGCCACAGTGTCTCCCGACCCCTCCTGTCTCAGCCGCCAATATTTATGCTGCAATAGTATATGTTGGGGGCTAGGATCAGTCTGTTATATCTGGAATATTTCTCCTGTCTTATCCGGTGTCCTGTGTGAATTTAAGTATGCTCCCTCTAACTCTCTCTTTTCTCTATTCTCTCAGAGGACCTGAGCCCTAGGACCATGCCTTAGGACCTGGCCTGATGACACCTTGCTGTGCAAAGTCCACCTGCTGTCCCCAGTCCATCCCAGTCCACCTGCTGCTGTTCCAGTTTCAACTGTTCTGCCTGCAGCTATGTAACCCTAACCTGTTCACCGGAAGTGCTACCTTGTCCCGGACCTGCTGTTTTCGACCTCTGAATGATCGGCTATGAAAAGCCAACTGACATTTACTCCTGAGGTGCTGACCTGTTGCACCCTGAACAACCACAGTGATTATTATTATTTGACCCTGCTGGTCACCTATGAACGTTTGAACATCTTGGCCATCTACTGTTATAATCTCCACCCGGCACAGCCAGAAGAGGATTGGCCACCCCTCAGAGCCTGGTTCCTCTCCTCTCTTCCTAGGTTCCCGCCTTTCTAGGGAGTTTTTCCTAGCCACCTTGCTTCTACACCTGCATTGCTTGCTGTTTGGGGTTTTAGGCTGGGTTTCTGTACAGCACTTTGGTATATCGGCTGATTTAAAAAGGGCTTTATAAATACATTTGATTGATTGATTGATAAGTTCATTAGAGTTACCAGCCTCAGAAATTGCAGCCCAAATAAATGCATCAGAGAGTTCAAGTAACAGACACATGTCAACATCAACTCTTCAAAGGAGACTGTGAATCAGGCCTTTGTGGTCGAATTTCTGCAAATAAACCACTAGTAAAAGGACACCAATAAGAAGAAGAGACTTGCTTGGGCCAAGAAACACGAGCAATTAACATTAGACTGTTGGAAATTTGTCCTTTGGTCTGATGCGTTCAAATTTGAGATTTTTGGTTCCAACCGTCGTGTCTTTGTGAGAAGCAGAGCAGGTGAACGGATGATCTCCGCATGTGTGGTTCCCGCCGTGAAGCATGGAGGAAGAGGTGTAATGGTGTGGGGGTGCTTTGTTGGTGACAATGTCAGTGATTTACTTAGAAATCGAGGCACACCTAACCAGCATATACGCCATCCAATCTGGTTTGCGCTTAGTGGGACTATCATTTGTTTTTCAAGAGGACAATGACCTAACACTCCTCCAGGCTGTGTATGGGCTAATTGACCAAGAAGGAGTGTGATGGAGTGCTGCATCAGATGAACTGGCCTCCACAATCACCCGACCTCAACCCAATTGAGATGGTTTTGGATGAGTTGCACCGCAGAATGAAGGAAAAGCAGTCAACAAGTGCTCAGCAGTATGTGCGAACTCCTTCAACACTGTTGGAAAAGAATTCCAGGTGAAGCTGATTGAGGGAATGCCAAGATTGTGCAAGCTGTCATCAAGGCAAAGGGTGGCTGCTTTGAATCTCAAATATAACATATATTTTGATTTGTTTAACACTTTTTTAGTTGCTACATGAGTTATATATGTGTTATTTCATAGCTATGAATTAATTTTGTTTTATTCTACAATGTAGAAAATAGTCAAAATAAAGAAAAACCTTTAAATGTGTAGGTGTGTCCAAACTTTTGACTGGTACTGTATACATACTGTATAATTTTCTTTCTGTAATATTACTAACCACCAAGCAATCTTTTTGAATTGGCTTTAGCTAGACGAGATACACCGTAGGTTCCACATCTTCCATCCTCATAACTAGCTCCCACATAGCCATTTTAGGCTGTCAATCAAGTTAGAATAGATTGCTTGTCTAACTGTCTTAGCTGGCATGCCTGCTGGCAAGGTTGGTAGACTTTAGAAAAGCAAGTATTAACTAAATGTTCTGAATAAGAAACACATTCCTTTCTATATTTTACCCAGATTTGAGCAGAGATGAAGAGAAGCGTATAGTCATCTCAAGATAGTAATTGTGCCTCTAGATTGCAGAAAAAAAGCTGTTTCGGGGCTTTTTTTATGCTAAATTCTCCAGTTTACGGAGCCCCTTCCAGCCCCAGCCATCTGCCCCCTCAGATGTTTGGGGTGCATGACGCCCCTGCTTAGAAGCTTAGACATACAGATGTAGGATCTGAAATTGAGCCAGTTTACTACAACAAGAAAATAATCCTGCAGCAACACTCAATATTAAATATTATGTGGATTACAATGAATATACATTTTTTCGGGGTTCTGGACAGCTGATAAGTTGTTCACTATATAGGGAACAGGGTGCCATTTTAAGGGAGGAGACATGGTTGTCTGCTGTGTTTTGGGAGGGCGGGGGGTGCAGAGAGAGATGGAAAGAGCTTCCCCACATTCGACGTTGGATCAAGGGTGACCTCGTTTAAGAGGAGATCCAGGAGCCTGTTTACGTACTGTAGCCTGTAATGTTTTTGAAAAGGGAAATGTTTGTTAAATGGGTAGTGAATTAAATGTCCTTTTATTCCCTGTTTTGAGTTATGATTAAATCAATTCGTTGATGTAGAGATCCACTCATTCTACAATGTGTTTTCTGGTGTTTTTGAAGTACTCAATTTGAAATATGACATTTTTGACTGTGCACTTTAAAAAATATATTTTCAATGTTTGTTGTTTGTGTCTGAATGTCTCAATTGATGCATATTTGAATAGAATAACTATGAGTTACAGTATGCTGGGTCTGTCTTCACAGGCTTCACAGCACAGCCCCTCCTTATTGTGTCTGACTTCACAGGCTTCAGGCTTCACAGCATATCCCCCTTCTTTGGTCTGTCTTGATAGGCTTCACAGCATATCCCCCCTTCTTTGGTCTGTCTTGACAGGCTTCACAGCATATTCCCTCCCACTTTGGTCTGTCTTGACAGGCTTCACAGCATATCCCCTCCTTCTTTGGTCTGTCTTGACAGGCTTCACAACATATCCCCTCCTTCTTTGATCTGTCTTGACAGGCTTCACAGCATATCCTCTCCTTCTTTGGTCTGTCTTGACAGGCTTCACAGCATATCCCCTCCTTCTTTGGTCTGTCTTGACATGCTTCACAGAATACCCCCCCATTCTTTGGTCTGTCTTGACAGGCTTCACAGCATATCCCCCCTTCTTTGGTCTGTCTTGACAGGCTTCACTTCATACCCCCCCATTCTTTGGTCTGTCTTGACAGGCTTCACAGCATATCCCCCCTTCTTTGATCTGTCTTGACAGGCTTCACTTCATACCCCCCCCCCCCCCCCCCCCCCCCCCCCCGCGCATTCTTTGGTCTGTCGTCTTGACAGGCTTCACAGCATATCCCCCCTTCTTTGGTCTGTCTTGACAGGCTTCACAGCATATCCCCTCCTTCTTTGGTCTGTCTTGACAGGCTTCACAGCATATCCCCTCCTTCTTTGGTCTGTCTTGACAGGCTTCACAGCATATTCCCTCCTTCTTTGGTCTGTCTTGACAGGCTTCACAGCATATTCCCTCCTTCTTTGGTCTGTCTTGACAGGCTTCACAGCATATTCCCCCTTTGGTCTGTCTTGACAGGCTTCACATTATATTCCCTCCTTCTTTGGTCTGTCTTGACAGGCTTCACAGCATATTCCCTCCTTCTTTGGTCTGTCTTGACAGGCTTCACAGCATATCCCCTCCTTCTTTGGTCTGTCTTGACAGGCTTCACAGCATACCCCCCCCCCTTCTTTGCCATGGGAAAGTTGATATATTATATCACAGCATGCTGTTGTCATGGTTACCTGGGAAGTTGATGTATTATATCACAGCATGCTGTTGAGGTGGTTACCTGGGAAGTTGATGTATTATATCACAGCATGCTGTTGGGGTGGTTACCTGGGAAGTTGATGTATTATATCACAGCATGCTGTTGTCATGGTTACCTGGGAAGTTGATGTATTGTATCACAGCATGCTGTTGAGGTGGTTACCTGGGAAGTTGATGTATTATATCACAGCATGCTGTTGGGGTGGTTACCTGGGAAGTTGATGTATTATATCACAGCATGCTGTTGGGGTGGTTACCTGGGAAGTTGATGTATTATATCACAGCATGCTGTTGAGGTGGTTACCTGGGAAGTTGATGTATTATATCACAGCATGCTGTTGTCATGGTTACCTGGGAAGTTGATGTATTATATCACAGCATGCTGTTGAGGTGGTTACCTGGGAAGTTGATGTATTATATCACAGCATGCTGTTGTCATGGTTACCTGGGAAGTTGATGTATTATATCACAGCATGCTGTTGAGGTGGTTACCTGGGAAGTTGATGTATTATATCACAGCATGCTGTTGGGGTGGTTACCTGGGAAGTTGATGTATTATATCACAGCATGCTGTTGGGGTGGTTACCTGGGAAGTTGATGTATTATATCACAGCATGCTGTTGGGGTGGTTACCTGGGAAGTTGATGTATTGTATCACAGCATGCTGTTGGGGTGGTTACCTGGGAAGTTGATGTATTGTATCACAGCATGCTGTTGGGGTGGTTACCTGGGAAGTTGATGTATTATATCACAGCATGCCGTTGGGG
>NW_026601206.1:0-68698 GCF_029448725.1 Salvelinus fontinalis
ATTGTGTACTACGTCATCCAATTTTGTACAACGTCATCCAATTGTGTACTACGTCATCCAATTTTGTACTACGTCATCCGATTTTGTACCACGTCATCCAATTGTGTACCACGTCATCCAATTTTGTACTACGTCATCCAAATGTGTACCACGTCCTCCAATTGTGTACCACGTCATCCAATTGTGTACTACATCATGCAATTGTGTACTACGTCATCCAATTTTGTACTACGTCATCCAAATGTGTACTAAGTCATACATTTAATTTGATATGTTACGTCATGCAAAGAACTGTCAAATGATAATGTTTTGCAATTCGAATGATATGTTACGAATCAAATTATATTTTTTCCCGAATTTGTTGAGCTTCAGATCCCGGACTGCATCTTTAACAGATACATTGACATTTAGGTCATTTAGCAGACACTCTTATCCAGAGCCACTTGCAGTCAACTAAGGTAGATAAAACAACCACATATCGAAGCGAGTCAAAACTTTCTCTTCTCCGTCCTCCTTTCCTGTCTTTAACCTGTCTAGGATCAGCGTGGCGCTAGCGGCACACCCCCCCCCCCCCCCACTGAAAAACCAGTGCCGCGAAATTCAAAAAAAATATTTTTTTAAAATATTTAACTTTCACACATTAAAGTCCAATACAGCTAATGAAAGACACAGATCTTGTGAATCCAGTCAACATGTCCGATTTTTAAAATGTTTTACAGGGAAGACACAATATGTAAAGATGTACATCTATTACCTAAAAATACATTAGCATAATCCACCATCTTTTATTTGTCCACCAACACCAGTAGCCATCACCAAATCGGCTAAACTAAGATATTTATAGCCCCTAACCAACAAAAAAACTCATCAGATGACAGTCTGATAACATATTTATGGTATGGGATAGGTTTTGTTAGAAAAAAGTGCATATTTCAGGTAGATGGCATAGGTTACAATTGCACCCACCGTCACAAATGGAATAGAAAAACTACTTAGAGCAACGTGTTTACCTACTTACTAATCATCAAACATTTCGTAAAAATACACAGCATACACGAATCGAAAGACACAGATCCTGTGAATACAGACAATATTTCAGATTTTCTAAGTGTCTTACAGCGAAAACACAATAAATCGTTATATTAGCATAGCACATAGCACATAGCAGCCCAGCATTGATTCTAGCCAAAGAGAGCGATAACGTAAACATCGCCAAAAGATATTAATTTTTTCACTAACCTTCTCAGAATTCTTCAGATGACACTCCTGTAACATCATATTACACAATCCATATAGAGTTTGATCGCAAATGTTTATATTTAGCCACCAAAAGCATGGTTAGACAATGTGAAATGTAGACAAGCTGGTCAGAAAATGTCCTTGCGCCACTTAGACAGTGATCTACTCTTATACATAAATACTCATAAACGTGACTAAAAAATATAGGGTGGACAGGGATTGATAGACAATTTAATTCTTAATACAATTGCGTTATTACATTTTTTAATTTACCCTTACTTTTCAATACAGTTTGCGCCAAGCGAAGCTACGTCAAAAAACATGGCGTCCTAAGCCACTAAAATGTTTCGACAGAAACACGATTTATCATAATAAAAATGTCCTACCTTGAGCTGTTCTTCCATCAGTATCTTGGGCAAAGGATCCTTTCTTGGGAGAAATCGTCTTTTGGTGGAAAGCTGTCCTCTTGCCATGTGGAAATGCCAACTGCGTTCGGGATGAACTGAAAAGCGTGCCCAACTATTCACATCGTTTCAAAAATAAATGTCCCAAAATCGCACTAAACGGATATAAATTGCTATAAAACGCTTTAAATTAACTACCTTATGATGTTTTTAACTCCCATAACGAGTAGAAACATGACCCGAGTAATATTACCCCCTTCACTAATGCTTGGAAAAGGTGCGGGCCGGTGTCCTCTAGGCGCATGACGCAGCTCCAAAAGAATGACTAGCCTCAGGGTTTTTTCATTTGTAGGGCCTGTGAACGCGCAATCGACCCCATTGGAATCGTCATCACGTAAAGGCATCCAGGGGAAGACGTAAGAAGTGTCCGTATAGTCATAGCAATATCAGTGCCCTTTTAACTGACTTCAGAACAGTGGCCAACATTTCTGAAATCTGAATCCATGTCAGGGAAATTGCTGTAGAATGGGCTCTGTTCCACTTAGAGACAAAATTTCAACTCCTATAGAAACTGTAGACTGTTTTCTATCCAATAATAATAATAATATGCATATTGTACGATCAAGGATTTTGTGGGAAGCCGTTTCAAAAATTACCCAATTAGCATAAATAGTCTAAACAGCGCCCCCATCCCCAACAGGTTAATAAGGAAAAGTCACTTGCCCCTCCCAACACCATTATCTCCTTCCCAGTTCTCTGACGAGCTGTGGCGGTGTCCCAAATGCCACTGTATTCCCTTTAAAGTGCACCATATAGGGAATAGGGTGCTATTTGG
Organism: Salvelinus fontinalis; assembly: GCF_029448725.1. NCBI lineage: Eukaryota > Metazoa > Chordata > Actinopteri > Salmoniformes > Salmonidae > Salvelinus > Salvelinus fontinalis. The sequence continues at coordinate 2,479 of NW_026601206.1, forward strand.
GATGCGGACAGTGTTTTCTTACACCCCTTCAATCGCCTGCACTCTGAGTCATCGTATCAGAGGAGATGTGTTTCCATTTGGGGAATGGGATTCAATAGGGCAATCTGCAGGAAGAGGAAATAGCATTACATCTTGGCTGGCTGGATCCCTTCCTGTCCCTTGATGCTTTCGCTACTCCTCTCTGACTGAGGCATGAGTCATTACACACACACACACACACACACACACACACACACACACACACACACACACACACACACACACACACACACACACACACACACACACACACACACACACACACACACACACACACACACACACACACACACCCACAAACGCAGCCAGGTACACACACACACACACATGAACGCAGGCAGGTAAACACACACGAGCGCGAACGCAGCCAGGTACACACACACACACACACACACACACACACACACACACACACACACACACACACACACACACACACACACACACACACACACACACACACACACACACACACGCGAACGCAGCCAGGCACACACACACACACACACACACACACACATGAACGTAGGCAGGTACACACACACACACACACACACACACACACACACACACACACACACACACACACACACACACACACACACACACACACACACACACGCGCACAGGCAGGCAGGCAGGCAGGCAGGTACACACACACACGCCTATTGCAGGTATCTGACTGACGATGTAGTACCATTACCCTTAACATTAGTCTCTCTATGAGTCATCTGTGTACCTTTAACCCAGACCTCTCCACACCTCTTCAACTATACCTCACCAATATAACTCACCTCTCCCTCCCACATCAATGGTTTACAGCTGAGCCATTTCTCCATCTCTTCCCTTTTCCTTTCCATCCCGTTCCCTCCATATATCTCTACCCAGGGAATTCTGGGAAATTCCCCCTCCACCACCCCCTCAAAACAAACAACCAACCTCACTCTGTGAGTTTTCCCATTTCTTTCCCCCCTACTTTCCTCTCTAAAGCCTTCCCGTCTTGAATGGTTGCTAAGATGTGGTGATGCAGCACAGGACGCTATCAGGCTGATTGGATGGCGGCGGCGCCTGGGTTGCCGCGACAGCAGAGGCGTTTGGCTGTTAAGGCGTTAATAAAGTCACGTTGCGGCTCCGTCGGAAGGCCTCTCAGGCGGGGAGACCCGGGCTTGATGGATTGCTCCTTGTCAGTTCAATTTGAGAAATGTATTGAGACTACATGGGGTTGGTGGTGGAGGGGTTGAGAGGCATACAGGTAGCGTAAAGAGAGAGGGAGAGGGGCATGGAGAAATGGATGGAGAGAGGTGTAAAAGATGGATAGTGTGATAGAGAGCGTAACAGGGAGATGGAGAAATGGAGAGAGAGCTAGAGAGATGGATGCGAAAGGAATGAGATACTAAGAGGGGAAAAAAGAGAGAAATGAATAGAAAGAAAGAGAGAAGGATGGGAACAGATGGATAGAGAGAGGAGTGAGGTAAAGAGGGAGAGCAGGAAAGAGAGGGAGAGGAGAGATGACAGAGAGAGGAGATAAAGAGGGAGAGGAGAGATGCGGTCACATTAATGACGTTCAGAAAAAGGAGGAGAAATGAGAAAAGGAACATATGTGTCAACAAACAGTGAGAGGAAACAGAGAGACAGAGACACAGGAGAGGAGGTGGTGGGAATGAGAAGTCATGTTTCTTCACTTCTAATGCGTTGCTCATTAGATATTTATAGCCACATGAAGTCCCGGGGCTATGAAGCAGCTCTGACCTGTTGAGCTCAGGCAATGTCTCCGTCCCAAATAGAACCCTAGTCCCTCTTTAGTGCACTACTTTAGACCAAGGCCCATAGGCACAAAAAGGAAATAGCGGTGACATTTTGGACTTCTAACACAGCATTCTGAATGGTAGAATACAGTCATGCTGTTTACACAAACAATGAAGTTGGGCAAGCAGTGAAAATGCAGTGAGAATGTCTGCAATCTCCAATAGCAGAACACCGCTGCCGAACACTGGTGCTAATTCAATGCGTCACCGTGTCATTTTCTATGGGCTTGTGAGTAATGGGCATTCGCTGATGTGTCGAATGGATTCCATAGTTCCCGGTTAGACTTTACTGAGAATCCAGGCAGAGCCCAGCAATATAGACTAGAGATCTACAGGGAGATACCAGAGGCCTGGCAGAGTGGTATCTTTCCTATCCTCAGCTCTTCAAGCACTAGAACGAATGGGTTTTCTCTCCTGTCTTTCTTATCTTCACTCTCCCGCTCTCCTTCGCACTCTCTTTCTCCTTTCTCATCTTCCCTCCCTCCCTCCCTCCCACACTCCCTTCCTCCGTTCCTTCCTTCCACACCACCTGTCTTCGCTATCTCTGCTCTATCCACTCCTCTCTCGCTCTCTCTCTCTCTCTCTCTCTCTCACACACACACACACACACACACACACACACACACACACACACACACACTGTCTCTCTCTCTGTCTCTCTCTCAATTCAATTCAAGGGGCTTTATTGGCATGGAAACATATGTTAACATTGCCAAAACAAGTGAGGTAGATAATATACAAAAGTGAAATAACCAATAAAAATGAACAGTAAACATTACACTCACAGAAGTTCCAAAAAAATAAAGACATTACAAATGTCATATTATGTATATATACGGTGTTGTAACGATGTACAAATGGTTAAAGTACAAAAGGGAAAATAAATAAGCATAAATATGGGTTGTATTTACAATAGTGTTTGTTCTTCACTGGTTGACTTTTTCTTGTGGCAACAGGTCACAAATCTTGCTGCTGTGATGGCACACTGTGGTATTTCACACAGTAGATATGGGAGTTTATCAAAATCGGGTTTGTTTTCGAATTCTTTGTGGATCTGTGTAATCTGAGGGAAATATGTGTCTCTAATATGGTCATACATTGAGTGGGCAGGAGCTCAGTTTTCACCTTATGTTGTGGGCAGAGTGCACATAGCCTGTCTTCTCTTGAGAGCCAGGCCTGCCTACGGCGGCCTTTCTCAATAGCAAGGCTAGTCTCACTGAGTCTGTACATAGTCAAAGCTTTCCTTAAGTTTGGGTCAGTCACAGTGCCACTGTGTACTCTCTGTTTAGGGCCAAATAGCATCTCTCTCTGTCTCTCTCTCTCTCCGTCATCTGTCCATTCATTCTACCTCCCTCTGCTCCTCCCCCATCCCTCCTCTCCTCTCTTTGACCTTCTCTTCCACCTTTCCTCTGTCGTCTTCTTCCTCTTTCGCCTCACTTCATCCATCTCCTCGCCTTCCTTCCTTCTCTCTCTAACCTTGACCCCTCTTCCTTGCCTCCCAATCCTCTGTTGCCCTGTCCCATTGGTCCTAACCCTTTCTCTCTTTCCCTGTCCCATTGGTCTTAACCCTTTCTCTGTTTCCCTGTCCCATTGGTCCTAACCCTTCCTCTGTCTCCCTGTCCCATTGGTCCTAACTCTTTCTCTGTTTCCCTGTCCCATTGGTCCTAACCCTTTCTCTGTGTCCCTGTCACATTGGTCCTAACCCTTTCTCTGTGTCCCTGTCCCATTGGTCCTAACCCTTTCTCTGTGTCCCTGTCCCATTGGTCCTAACCCTTTCTCTGTTTCCCTGTCCCATTGGTCATAACCCTTTCTCTGTTTCCCTGTCCCATTGGTCTTAACCATTTCTCTGTGTCCCTGTCACATTGGTCCTAACCCTTTCTCTGTGTCCCTGTCCCATTGGTCCTAACCCTTTCTCTGTGTCCCTGTCCCATTGGTCATAACCCTTTCTCTGTTTCCCTGTCCCATTGGTCCTAACCCTTTCTCTGTGTCCCTGTCCCATTGGTCTTAACCATTTCTCTCTTTCCCTGTCCCATTGGTCCTAACCCTTTCTCTGTTTCCCTGTCCCATTGGTCCTAACCCTTTCTCTCTTTCCCTGTCCCATTGGTCCTAACCCTTTCTCTGTTTCCCTGTCCCATTGGTCCTAACCCTTTCTCTGTTTCCCTGTCCCATTGGTCCTAACCCTTTCTCTCTTTCCCTGTCCCATTGGTCCTAACCCTTTCTCTGTGTCCCTGTCCCATTGGTCCTAACCCTTTCTCCGTGTCCCTGTCCCATTGGTCCTAACCCTTTCTCTGTTGCCCTGTCCCATTGGTCCTAACCCTTTCTCTGTGTCCCTGTCCCATTGGTCCTAACCCTTTCTCTGTGTCCCTGTCCCATTGGTCCTAACCCTTTCTCTGTGTCCCTGTCCCATTGGTCCTAACCATTTCTCTGTGTCCCTGTCCCATTGGTCCTAACCCTTTCTCTCATCCCCTCTCCCCACACTAACCTCTCAGTCTCCCTCTTCCTGCTCACGCCTTCCACTCCATAGCTTCACCCATCTCCACTAACCTCCGACCTCACCTCCCTAATCTCTTTGTCATCTCCCTCATCCCCAGCCCATTAATGCTCTCACTGCACCGTCTCTCTACCTCGGACGTGACCGAGGACAGCAGATAGCCTAGAGGTTAGAGAAGTGCTTCATCAGTTGGAAGATTGTGGGTTTGAATCCTAAGTCTGACCAGCATTTCTGTTCTCTCCTCCTCCTCCAGATGACCCAGGAGCAGTACATCCTCGCGGCCCAGCCCAACACCCTGAGCCAGCGGGTACACCAAGGTGCCCAGGCCTACCCGGTGGGTATCTACGGCTGGAGGAAGCGCTGCCTCTACTTCTTCATCCTCCTGCTCCTGGTCACCATGATCGTCAACCTGGCGCTCACCATCTGGATCCTCAAGGTCATGAACTTCACCGTGGTGAGTTACCCATAGTGCCCCCGGAGGTCTGGAGGGGAAGTGTGACTGTGTGCTGAGAGGTAGCTTGTTGTAAGGGTGGTGGTGTGACCCGCGTAATGCTATACGAGTGTTGAAAAGTTCACCATCGGGTTCTTGAAGGTCATGAACTTCACCGCGGTGAGGTGACCATAGTGCCCCTAGAGGGCTAGAGGGGAAATGCATGTGAATGTGTACCTACGCTGGTTGTTTGGGATCTTGTCATGTTTATGTCATGTTTATATCAGGTTTATGTCAGGTTTATGTCAGGTTTATGTCAGGTTTATGTCAGGTTTATGTCAGGTTTATGTCAGGTTTATGTCATGTTTATGTCAGGTTTATGTCAGGTTTTTGTCAGGTTTATGTCATGTTTATGTCAGGTTTATGTCAGGTTTATGTCATGTAAACCTCAATGTGTTAACATACAAGATATCTAAGAGTGGTTTCATAAGACCATCGGGAAATGCTCAGTTTGCTCAACATTAGATCTCGATTGTAGCCTAAGTGATTATGCAGGTTTCTGCTCCAACCTAAATCATGCTGAGCAGATAGAGTATCTTCACTGAGTAAGGATGTTGCTAGGGAACTATATCATGTCCTCGTGGAGACGTGATGAGGCTTGCGGAGGAAGGGTTTTCTCACTTGATAGATGGGTCAATTGAAAAACATTCAGTGATCAGGCGGAAGGGGAACCCATTGGTTCATTAGTGGCTAAACATGACTGTAGATGACACTCTTAGCGGGACAAAAAGCCAGATCAAATCACATGTTAATGTGAATATGTTAATGGCTTTAGATAGACCATTCGTCGTGGCTCAAGGCACAGGTAAACAGCCTTCTCTAACTATGACAGAAACCCAGCTGTGAAAGTGGACGGCGTGTGAAATGGAGCCTATGGAAATCCCGCCTGGATGGGGAGAGAGCGGGGGCGTACCCATAATGGCACCCTATTAGTGTATTATTTTTGACCAGAGCTCTATGGTAAACGCAGTGCACTATATAGGAAAAGAATGCCCTTTGAGATACAACCATTACCATGAACATTTCCATCCATGCGCTGCCTCTGACAGATAAACAAACCTGTCAAAAGTTGCGGATCTATTTACTTGTTTTTCATCTATTTGTCTTTTCAACTCAATTTGGCGCGGGGTGGTCAGGGGGGCGGCCTAGTCTGTAATATACCCAGCATGCCCCGGGGCCCCTGGGACCGCCCATAATAATATATATGCAAATCAGTTTGGATGAGGTGACCCCGCCTGCCAATTGCTGATTTTCTACCCCTTCTGTTTTCATAATGGCTTCCTGCAATCAAATCTACCCGGCGACTTCAAAATAACCTAAAATACGCCGGAAGGGGTTTAGTTTCTACCAAATAAAAGGGCGAGAGCGAGTGTGTTTGTGTGAGCGTGTGTGAGAGAGAGGTGCGGGTTTTTCGCGAGGCCCCCAGCCATTCCCATAGGCCCCCAGCCATTCCCATAGGCCGCCGGCATTCCTGGTCCCAAATCCAATTGTGCAGATGCATTTTCCGAGGTGTTATTCCCACCATGGCTCCCAATATCCTCCAGATATTAGTGAAATCCCTCAAAGTGATAAATGTCAACGTGCGCTGACTAAGGGGCCGCGTTCCCCCCTGTACACAGAGACAGAGAGAGAGCAACAGAAAGAGAGAGCGACAGAGAGAGAGAGAGAGCGACAGAGAGAGAGCGACAGAGAGAGAGAGCGACAGAGAGAGAGAGCGACAGAGAGAGAGAGCGACAGAGAGAGAGAGAGCGACAGAGAGAGAGAGAGCGACAGAGAGAGAGAGAGCGAGAGAGAGAGAGCGAGAGAGAGAGAGAGACAGAGAGAGAGAGAGCGACAGAGAGAGAGAGAGAGCGACAGAGAGAGAGAGAGAGCGACAGAGAGAGAGAGAGAGCGACAGAGAGAGAGAGAGAGCGACAGAGAGAGAGAGAGAGCGACAGAGAGAGCGACAGAGAGAGAGAGCGACAGAGAGCGACAGAGAGAGAGAGAGCGACAGAGAGAGAGAGAGAGAGCGACAGAGAGAGAGAGAGAGAGAGACAGAGAGAGAGAGAGAGAGAGAGAGAGAGAGAGAGAGCGACAGAGAGAGAGAGAGAGAGACAGAGAGAGAGAGAGAGAGCGACATAGAGAGAGAGAGAGAGCAACAGAGAGAGAGAGAGAGAGAGAGAGAGACAGAGAGAGAGAGAGAGAGAGAGAGACAGAGAGAGCGAGAGAGAGCGACAGAGAGCGAGAGAGAGCGACAGAGAGAGAGAGAGAGAGCGACAGAGAGAGAGAGAGAGAGCGACAGAGAGAGAGAGAGAGAGCGACAGAGAGAGAGAGAGAGAGAGACAGAGAGAGAGAGAGAGCGACAGAGAGAGAGAGAGAGAGAGAGAGAGAGAGAGAGCGACAGAGAGAGAGAGCGACAGAGAGAGAGAGAGAGACAGAGCGAGAGCGACAGAGCGAGAGAGAGACAGAGAGACAGACATACAGACCTGACAGACAGACAGACAGACCTGAGAGACAGACAGACCTGAGAGACAGACAGACAGACCTGAGAGACAGACAGACAGACCTGAGAGACAGACAGACAGACCTGAGAGACAGACAGACAGACAGACCTGAGAGACAGACAGACAGAGAGACCTGAGAGACAGACAGACAGACAGACATAGAGAGAGAGAGAGAGACAGAGAGAGAGAGAGAGAGAGAGAGAGAGAGAGAGAGAGACAGAGAGCTCGATAACCACATACCTAGCACTATAGTACTGTTTTTCATTTCTTCTGCTCACTCTCTCTTTCTCAATTAAATTCAAATAGCTTTTTAGGCATGACAAAACAATGTAGATATTGCCAAAGCATACTTTGGGAATGAAGTGATTAATTTACAATATTAACATAATGAATTCCCTCTCTGGCTCTTTCTCGCTCGCTCGCTCGCTCTCTCTCCCTCCCAGGTCTATTTTCCTGTACAAGTCACCTTTCCCCTTGTCTGCACATCTCCTCCTCCTCTCCTTAACTTTTCCTCTTCTGTCTTTTCCCGTCTGTTTATGGTTCCTCTCCTTGTTTCTGTATCCTCTGTGAGAAAGGCAGGTAGTAGGGGTCCATATTGCTGCAACATGCCTCGGCTGTGTGTTTTATTTCCTGCTTTGACCCAGCTGAAACCAGACTGTTGCTTCCAACAAACAGATCAATAGGCGAGCAGCAGAAAACACATAAAAGACGGATCCCCCTCGGACAGATATAGGCTCACCTCTTCATTACCTGGGGGGGAGGGGAGAAGGGGGGGGGGGGGGGGGGGGGACTGACAATGGTGCTCTGAAGCTGCAGCTTGCCACAGGGTTTTTGATATCAGTAGTCTTAGTGAAGCAGTAACCGGCCTGGATGACAGAGTAACCAAGCACCACTTTTGAACGGCCCTATTGCTGCTGCTATTACTAATGCGTTATTCCTCCAGCTATCTACATGCTATAGGGTGGCAGCAACACACAGTCTGCTCTATGTGAATCCCCAGTGAGACATCATTTGACGTCGATCCACATAGATCAAAGCTGTTCAGACACGGTTTCTGTGTGGATTTCAGAACACGGTTTTGTGGCGCTGGTGGATTTGGCCGCGCTGCACACTAAACGCGGCGGGTGATTCTTCAAAGCCAACTCTTTGACGGGGACATCACACTAGTTTAGGACCCCCTCGACGAGTCAGGAGACGATTCTTTGGCGTGTCGGCGAGACATTAAACATGGATGTATGACAGCCCCGAGCCACAATGGAGATAAGTCACATCTATTTTGGATGGGTTATCCTTGGTTGTCATGGGCTGGAGTGGCCGGGGTTTATGTGTTGGAATGGGATTTGACGATGGAAGTATGCCAGCAATCAAATTCCACTTACAATTTCTGTTCTATTCTATGTTATTCTATAATATTCTACTTTCTATTCTTAGTTATTCTTTCTATTGTATTCTACACTATTCTACACGCAATCTGGTCATTGACCTCGGAATCTGTAACTCGCAGAAAATTTGATTGTCAGATCAAATTAACATTAATTCTCAATAGGGGGGGCGCTGTTTTCACTTTGTACTCAATTCTTGCTCGTACAATATGCATATTATTATTACTATTGGATAGAAAACACTCTCTAGTTTCTAAAACCGTTTGAATTATATCTGTGAGTAAAACAGAACTCATTTTGCAGCAAACTTCCTGTCAGGAAGTGAGAAATCTGAAATCGGGGGCTCTGTTCCAGGGTCAGCCTATTAATTTGCATGGAATCTATGGGTCTACATGCACTGCATATGCTTTCCACTAGATGTCAGTAGGCAGTGAGAGTTTGAATGGGGTGTACAGCTCTATCTGAGGCCTAACAAGACCTGTTGGAATGACGCGACCACTCTTTCCTTTATTCTGCATGGCGCGAAAGGGACCCCTGGATTGCGTTCTGAAAAGCTTTCGTTATAGGCGTTAGATATATCCGGCTCTGATTTTATTTGATATATGTGTTAAAAACATCATCAACTAGTTATATTAAACCGACTTATATCAGTTTATTCCGATTTTCGGTATTTCTCTTTGTTATGCGTTCTGGTGAGTTGGACACTTCTGTGCCGCATGGCTAGCGTTGACTAGCGTTCTACAGATGAAGAGGGCATTCTACAACCAAACAACGATTATTCTGGACAAAGGACCCCTTGTACAAGATTCTGATGGAAGATCATCAAAGTAGGAACCATTTATGATGTTATTTCGTATTTCTGTCAAATGTGTCGTCGTATTTTGGGCGCTGATTTTGGACGCTGTCTCGCTATAACGTAAGCTGTATGTCGTACTAAGGTTATTTAAAAAAATCTAACACAGCGGTTGCATTAAGAACTAGTGTATCTTTCATTTGCTGTCCAACCTGTATTTTTTAGTAAAGTTTATGATTAGTTATTTGATTAGATGATGTGAGTGTCAGAAATATATCCGGATAATTTTGTGCAGTTTGGCTACGTATTCACATTGTTCAACCACGAATTGTACCGCTAAATATGCACATTTTCGAACAAACCATATATGTATTGTGTACTATGATGTTATAGGACTGTCATCGGATGAAGTTTGAGAAGGTTAGTGAAAAAATGAATATCTTTTGCTGGTTTATTCGCTACCGCTAACGTGCCTTGAATGAATGCGGTTGTGTGGTAGGCTATTGTAGTAAGCTAATATAATGCTATATTGTGTTTTCGCTGTAAAACACTTAAAAAAATCTGAAATATTGTCTGGATTCACAAGATGTTTGTCTTTCATTTGCTGTAAACCGTGTATTTTTCATAAATGTTTTATGATGAGTATTTAGGTATTTCACGTTGGTTTCTGTAGTTATTCTAGCTGTTTTGGTGAGACTTGTGATGGTGGCTGCAATGTAAAACTATGATTTATACCTGAAATATGCACATTTTTCGAACAAAACATATGCTATACAATAAATCTGTTATAAGACTGTCACCTGATGAAGTTGTTTCTTGGTTAGTGACTAATTATATCTTTATTTGGTCGAATTTGTGATAGCTACCTATGCAGTAAAAAAATTGTGAAAATATGCGGTTGGGTCTTTTGCTATCGTGGTTAGCTAATAGAAATACATATTGTGTTTTTGCTGTAAAACATTTTAAAAATCGGAAATGATGGCTGGATTCACAAGATGTGTATCTTTCATCTGGTGTCTTGGACTTGTGATTTCATGATATTTAGATGCTAGTATTTACATTTGGCGCTATGCCAGGCTATGCTAGTCAGCTTTTTTACTGATGAGGGTGCTCCCGGATCCGGGATGAGTACCAAGTAGAAGTTAAACAACGATATGTGAATCTGCCAAAAAAGACGGGGGAGTATCAATGACATTCACTTCAACACAACACCATGTCAGTGAAGACTCCATAAACTAACACCATGCCAGTGAAGACTCCATAGACTAACACAATGTCAGTGAAGACTCCATAGACTAACACCGTGTCAGTGAAGACTCCATAGACGAACACCATGTCAGTGAAGACTCCAAAGACTAACACCATGTCAGTGAAGACTCCAAAGACTAACACCATGTCAGTGAAGACTCCATAGACTAGCACCATGTCAGTGAAGACTGACTCCATAGACTAACACCATGTCAGTGAAGACCCCATAGACTAGCACCATGTCAGTGAAGACTCCATAGACTAACACCATGTCAGTGAAGAATTCATAGAATAACACCATGTCAGTGAAGACTCCATAGACTAGCACCATGTCAGTGAAGACTCCATAGACTAACACCATGTCAGTGAAGAATTCATAGAATAACACCATGCCAGTGAAGACTCCATAGACTAACACCATGTCAGTGAAGACTCCATAGACTAGCACCATGTCAGTGAAGACTCCATAGACTAGCACCATGTCAGTGAAGACTCCATAGACTAGCACCATGTCAGTGAAGACTCCATAGACTAACACCATGTCAGTGAAGACTCCATAGACTAGCACCATGTCAGTGAAGACTCCATAGACTAACACCATGTCAGTGAAGACTCCATAGACTAACACCATGTCAGTGAAGACTCCATAGACTAGCACCATGTCAGTGAAGACTCCATAGACTAGCACCATGTCAGTGAAGACTCCATAGACTAACATCATGTCAGTGAAGACTCCATAGACTAACATCATGTCAGTGAAGACTCCATAGACTAGCACCATGTCAGTGAAGACTCCATAGACTAGCACCATGTCAGTGAAGACTCCATAGACTAGCACCATGTCAGTGAAGACTCCATAGACTAACACCATGTCAGTGAAGACTCCATAGACTAGCACCATGTCAGTGAAGACTCCATAGACTAACACCATGTCAGTGAAGACTCCATAGACTAACACCATGTCAGGGAAGACTCCATAGACTAACGCCATGAGAATAATAATGAGATCTGAGAGTTATAGAGTTATATTATTAAAGCTGGTTGCAGATGACGTGGTACAAAAAAGTCAGAGTTCATCAAAGTGTTAATTGCCTATTTTAGGTATTTATTAGCGATAAGATGAATAGGCTGTGTTGTTATGATTGCTTCATGATTATTTATTGAGTTTCAATGTCACCCGAAAGGCTATCAAAGGAAGATTTCAATTAAACACTTGATAAATGACAAAAAGGCAACAAAATAAATCATATTTTACTTTTGTTGTTTGAAGTGACAGCTTGGCTGTAAATGGGGAGACTTCAATTTTGGGAATGCAAATCCTGCAGGGTCCTTTGGGGGTTTCACGCAGGGATTACATTTCCATTTGTTACGCCGTTGGCATGGCAATGTTGTCACCAATCAATTGTCTTCATTTCCTAGTTGGGGGAAGGATGTGAGGTTACTTTCTAATGGTATGAGGATGAGGAGAAACAAAGATATCGGGATAGTGCATGGAGTTGGTTCTCCTGACATCATGACCGGACTAGATTGGCTCTGTGTTGTTCCTGGTCATATCTCCTTCCTGTTCATGTAATGTACTTTACAGTCACAACAGACGCTGTGTTTTAACGTCTATCCCCCAAGGCACAAGAAATATATGGTATTTATAAGAAGACTCCATAGACTCCATATAAGAAGACTCCATTTATAGTATTTCTATGTTTTATTTTTGATCTTTAACTGCATTGTGGGAAAAGAACCCGTAAGTAAGCATTTCACTGTTAGTCTACACCTGTTGTTTACTAAGCATGTGACAAATAACATTTGATTTGATTAGTCTGTTGAGACTGATATGCCGCAGACAACGATCTCAGAACATGGTCATCATTCCGTTGACCATCCTGTCTTAGCTAACCATCCTGTCTCAGCTAACCGTCCTGTCTCAGCTAACCATCCTGTCTCAGCTAACCATCCTGTCTCAGCTAACCATCCTGTCTCAGCTGACCATCCTGTCTCAGCTAACCATCCTGTCTCAGCTAACCATCCTGTCTCAGCTAACCATCCTGTCTCAGCTGACCATCCTGTCTCAGCTGACCATCCTGTCTCAGCTAACCATCCTGTCTCAGCTGACCATCCTGTCTCAGCTAACCATCCTGTCTCAGCTGACCATCCTGTCTCAGCTGACCATCCTGTCTCAGCTGACCATCCTGTCTCAGCTGACCATCCTGTCGCAGCTGACCATCCTGTCTCAGCTGACCATCCTGTCTCAGCTGACCATCCTGTCTCAGCTGACCATCCTGTCTCAGCTGACCATCCTGTCTCAGCTGACCATCCTGTCTCAGCTAACCATCCTGTCTCAGCTAACCATCCGGTCTCAGCTAACCATCCTGTCTCAGCTAACCATCCTGTCTCAGCTGACCATCCTGTCTCAGCTGACCATCCTGTCTCAGCTGACCATCCTGTCTCAGCTGACCTTCCTGTCTCAGCTAACCATCCTGTCTCAGCTGACCATCCTGTCTCAGCTAACCATCCTGTCTCAGCTGACCATCCTGTCTCAGCTAACCATCCTGTCTCAGCTAACCATCCTGTCTCAGCTGACCATCCTGTCTCAGCTGACCATCCTGTCTCAGCTGACCATCCTGTCTCAGCTAACCATCCTGTCTCAGCTAACCATCCTGTCTCAGCTAACCATCCTGTCTCAGCTGACCATCCTGTCTCAGCTGACCATCCTGTCTCAGCTGACCATCCTGTCTCAGCTAACCATCCTGTCTCAGCTAACCATCCTGTCTCAGCTGACCATCCTGTCTCAGCTGACCATCCTGTCTCAGCTGACCATCCTGTCTCAGCTGACCATCCTCTCTTGTCTGTCAGACAGTACACTGGGACAAACACGATCATTCTCCATTGTAGACAAAAATAAACAGGCTGACAAGCCAAGCCCAGTGCCGCTGCTCAGATCCAGATGGGGGGGGGGGGGGGGGGGTGATGATAGATTAGAGAGACTGGGGACGGACGTGTTTGGCCATGGGGATGGAGGGAAGGAGGGATGAGAAGCGGAGGTGAGATGGTGAGGCAGGTGTTGGACAATATGGCCACTGTTATTATTAGGGGTTAAGAGACAGAGGCAGGGTGCTTTTGTTTTGGTGCATCCTTAGAAAAGAAACGAGAGAGAGAGTGAGAGAGAGAGAGAGAGAGTGAATGTGTGTGTGTCTGCAGTGTGTGGGAAGGCATTTCTTATATAACAATTTGGTATGAGTGAAATAATGTTATGCGTTTATTTGTGCGTTGGTGTGCGTTTGTGCGCATGCCAATGTGTGTATGTCCTATACTATCCTATATCTCCCAGCTGTGCCCTGGGGCCAGAATATGCTGTATGGTGCTCTTCTACAAACCTGTGTGCTCAGCTCTAGTCATTACGAGAGGCTAGCACCTGAGCCCACTGCTACACACACACACACACACACACACACACACACACACACACACACACACACACACACACACACACACACACTGCTTATCCGCTGAACTCCATCAGTGATCCCCCCTAGCCACGCCTGGGTCTTTGTTCTGACCTGAGGTAATGGAGGAGGCCCGGCTTGAGAAACACACACACACACACACACACACACACACACACACACACACACGTTCTCATGCTCACACACACACACACACACGTTCTCATGCTCACACCAATACCCCCTCAGGTAATTGAGGGCACACCATTAAATGCTCACACACACACACACACACACACACACACACACACACACACACACACACACACACACACACACACACACACACACACACACACACACACACACACACAGAGCAGAGGGAGGGTGGGTTAATGTTGGGGATCCATCAGGTCCAGAGTGCTGACGTGTCTGATCTTAATCAGAGCAGAGGGAGGTCTGCACAGAGAGAGATAATCTAACAGCCTCCCTCCCTCCTTCCTTCCTTCCATCCTGCCACGCTCTGTCTGTCTGGACACTACTGGCCATTCTTCACTCCCTGTCCCTCTCTCTCTCTCGCTCTCCCTCTACCTCTCTTTCTCGCTTTTTCTCTCTCGCTTCCTCTCTCTCTCGCTCCCTCTCTCTCTCGCTCCCTCTCTCTCTCGCTCGCTCCCTCTCTCTCTCGCTTCCTCTCTCTCTCGCTCCCTCTCTCGCTCCCTCTCTCTCTCGCTCCCTCTCTCTCTCGCTCCCTCTCTCTCTCGCTCCCTCTCTCTCTCGCTCCCTCTCTCGCTCCCTCTCTCTCTCGCTCCCTCTCTCTCTCGCTCCCTCTCTCTCTCGCCTCTCTCTCTCTCTCGCCTCTCTCTCTCTCTCGCTCTCTCTCTCTCTCTCTCTCTTCTCCCCCTTCTCTCTCAATTAAATTCAAAGGGCTTTATTGGCATGGGAAACATATGTTTACATTGCCAAATCAAGTGAAACTACCCCTCTCTCTCTCTTTCTCTCCTCTCTCACTATCTCTCTCTCTCTTCTCCCCCCCTTCTCTCTCTCTCTCAATTAAATTCAAAGGGCTTCATTGGCATCGGAAACATATGTTTACATTGCCAAAGCAAGTGAAACTACCTCTCTCTCTATATATATATATATCTATTTAGACATTGTATATAATTCACCAGTTCCTCTCCATTATTTATCCCCGGAAACAATAATGGGTTTGGCCGGGAAATAGCGGTTCCCGCTCTTAAACCCTAGTGCGTGCTTGTGCGTGTGTGTGAGTGTGTTTCTGAGAGAAAGTGTGATTTATCTATACATTTTTTCTCTGCAAGAATGAAGATGCTAGTGAGAGAGGGAGAAAGTAGCAGGAGATGATGACGATGCTAGTGAGAGAGGGAGACAGTAGATGATGACGATGCTAGTGAGAGAGGGAGAAAGTAGCAGGAGATGATGACGATGCTAGTGAGAGAGGGAGACAGTAGATGATGACGATGCTAGTGAGAGAGGGAGACGGTAGCAGGAGATGATGACGATGCTAGTGAGAGAGGGAGACAGGAGATGATGACGATGCTAGTGAGAGAGGGAGAACGTAGCAGGAGATGATGACGATGCTAGTGAGAAAGGGAGACAGTAGCAGGAGATGATGACGATGCTAGTGAGAGAGGGAGACAGTAGCAGGAGATGATGACGATGCTAGTGAGAGAGGGAGACAGTAGCAGGAGATGATGACGATGCTAGTGAGAGAGGGAGACAGTAGCAGGAGATGATGACGATGCTAGTGAGAGAGGGAGACAGTAGCAGGAGATGATGACGATGCTAGTGAGAGAGGGAGACAGTAGCAGGAGATGATGACGATGCTAGTGAGAGAGGGAGACAGGAGATGATGACGATGCTAGTGAGAGAGGGAGACAGTAGCAGGAGATGATGACGATGCTAGTGAGAGAGGGAGACAGTAGCAGGAGATGATGACGATGCTAGTGAGAGAGGGAGACAGTAGCAGGAGATGATGACGATGCTAGTGAGAGAGGGAGACAGTAGCAGGAGATGATGAAGATGCTAGTGAGAGAGGGAGACAGTAGCAGGAGATGATGACGATGCTAGTGAGAGAGGGAGACAGTAGCAGGAGATGATGAAGATGCTAGTGAGAGAGGGAGACAGTAGCAGGAGATGATGACGATGCTAGTGAGAGAGGGAGACAGGAGATGATGACGATGCTAGTGAGAGAGGGAGACAGTAGCAGGAGATGATGACGATGCTAGTGAGAGAGGGAGACAGTAGCAGGAGATGATGACGATGCTAGTGAGAGAGGGAGACAGGAGATGATGACGATGCTAGTGAGAGAGGGAGACAGTAGCAGGAGATGATGACGATGCTAGTGAGAGAGGGAGACGGTAGCAGGAGATGATGACGATGCTAGTGAGAGAGGGAGACAGTAGCAGGAGATGATGACGATGCTAGTGAGAGAGGGAGACAGGAGATGATGACGATGCTAGTGAGAGAGGGAGACAGGAGATGATGACGATGCTAGTGAGAGAGGGAGACAGTAGCAGGAGATGATGACGATGCTAGTGAGAGAGAGAGACAGTAGCAGGAGATGATGACGATGCTAGTGAGAGAGGGAGACGGTAGCAGGAGATGATGACGATGCTAGTGAGAGAGGGAGACGGTAGCAGGAGATGATGACGATGCTAGTGAGAGAGGGAGACGGTAGCAGGAGATGATGACGATGCTAGTGAGAGAGGGAGACAGTAGCAGGAGATGATGACGATGCTAGTGAGAGAGGGAGACAGTAGCAGGAGATGATGACGATGCTAGTGAGAGAGGGAGACAGTAGCAGGAGATGATGACGATGCTAGTGAGAGAGGGAGACAGGAGATGATGACGATGCTAGTGAGAGAGGAAGACAGTAGCAGGAGATGATGACGATGCTAGTGAGAGAGGGAGACAGGAGATGATGACGATGCTAGTGAGAGAGGGAGACAGTAGCAGGAGATGATGACGATGCTAGTGAGAGAGGAAGACAGTAGCAGGAGATGATGACGATGCTAGTGAGAGAGGGAGACAGTAGCAGGAGATGATGACGATGCTAGTGAGAGAGGGAGACAGGAGATGATGACGATGCTAGTGAGAGAGGGAGACAGTAGCAGTAGATGATGACGATGCTAGTGAGAGAGGGAGACAGTAGCAGGAGATGATGACGATGCTAGTGAGAGAGGGAGACAGGAGATGATGACGATGCTAGTGAGAGAGGGAGACAGTAGCAGGAGATGATGACGATGCTAGTGAGAGAGGGAGACAGTAGCAGGAGATGACGACGATGCTAGTGAGAGAGGGAGACGGTAGCAGGAGATGATGACGATGCTAGTGAGAGAGGGAGACAGTAGCAGGAGATGATGACGATGCTAGTGAGAGAAGGAGACGGTAGCAGGAGATGATGACGATGCTAGTGAGAGAGGGAGACGGTAGTAGGAGATGATGACGATGCTAGTGAGAGAGGGAGACGGTAGCAGGAGATGATGACGATGCTAGTGAGAGAGGGAGACAGGAGATGATGACGATGCTAGTGAGAGAGGGAGACAGTAGCAGGAGATGATGACGATGCTAGTGAGAGAGGGAGACGGTAGCAGGAGATGATGACGATGCTAGTGAGAGAGGGAGACAGTAGCAGGAGATGATGACGATGCTAGTGAGAGAGGGAGACAGTAGCAGGAGATGATGACGATGCTAGTGAGAGAGGGAGACAGGAGATGATGAAGATGCTAGTGAGAGAGGGAGACAGTAGCAGGAGATGATGACGATGCTAGTGAGAGAGGGAGACGGTAGCAGGAGATGATGACGATGCTAGTGAGAGAGGGAGACAGGAGATGATGAAGATGCTAGTGAGAGAGGGAGACAGTAGCAGGAGATGATGACGATGCTAGTGAGAGAGGGAGACAGTAGCAGGAGATGATGACGATGCTAGTGAGAGAGGGAGACAGGAGATGATGACGATGCTAGTGAGAGAGGGAGACAGTAGCAGGAGATGATGACGATGCTAGTGAGAGAGGGAGACAGTAGCAGGAGATGATGACGATGCTAGTGAGAGGGGGAGACAGGAGATGATGACGATGCTAGTGAGAGAGGGAGACAGTAGCAGGAGATGATGACGATGCTAGTGAGAGGGGGAGACAGGAGATGATGAAGATGCTAGTGAGAGAGGGAGACGGTAGCAGGAGATGATGAGGATGCTAGTGAGAGAGGGAGACAGTAGCAGGAGATGATGACGATGCTAGTGAGAGAGGGAGACAGTAGCAGGAGATGATGACGATGCTAGTGAGAGAGGGAGACAGTAGCAGGAGATGATGACGATGCTAGTGAGAGAGGGAGACAGGAGATGATGACGATGCTAGTGAGAGAAGGAGACAGGAGATGATGACGATGCTAGTGAGAGAGGGAGACAGTAGCAGGAGATGATGACGATGCTAGTGAGAGAGGGAGACAGTAGCAGGAGATGATGACGATGCTAGTGAGAGAGGGAGACAGTAGCAGGAGATGATGACGATGCTAGTGAGAGAGGGAGACAGTAGCAGGAGATGATGAAGATGCTAGTGAGAGAGGGAGACAGTAGCAGGAGATGATGACGATGCTAGTGAGAGAGGGAGACAGTAGCAGGAGATGATGAAGATGCTAGTGAGAGAGGGAGACAGTAGCAGGAGATGATGACGATGCTAGTGAGAGAGGGAGACAGGAGATGATGACGATGCTAGTGAGAGAGGGAGACAGTAGCAGGAGATGATGACGATGCTAGTGAGAGAGGGAGACAGGAGATGATGACGATGCTAGTGAGAGAGAGAGACAGTAGCAGGAGATGATGACGATGCTAGTGAGAGAGGGAGACAGTAGCAGGAGATGATGAAGATGCTAGTGAGAGAGGGAGACGGTAGCAGGAGATGATGACGATGCTAGTGAGAGAGGGAGACAGTAGCAGGAGATGATGACGATGCTAGTGAGAGAGGGAGACAGGAGCAGGAGATGATGACGATGCTAGTGAGAGAGGGAGACAGGAGATGATGACGATGCTAGTGAGAGAGGGAGACAGTAGCAGGAGATGATGACGATGCTAGTGAGAGAGGGAGACGGTAGCAGGAGATGATGACGATGCTAGTGAGAGAGGGAGAAAGTAGCAGGAGATGATGACTATGCTAGTGAGAGAGGGAGAACGTAGCAGGAGATGATGACGATGCTAGTGAGAGAGGGAGACAGTAGCAGGAGATGATGACGATTCATTACAGTTATACATAAGAAGGGTAAAGATCCGGAAGAGGTAGGGTCGTACAGACCAATATCCCTCCTCAATACAGACCAAAAGATTTTAGCAAAAACCCTGGCTAACAGGCTTAGCACTTTAATTGGCAAACTGGTCCATTCGGACCAGACCGGCTTTATCCCGAACAGAAACTCATTCTTCAATCTCAGGCGCCTCTTCAACATTATGTATTCTCAGAGGTTACCAAACATGGACCTTGCCGTTATATCTCTTGACGCCGAGAAGGCTTTTGACCAAGTTGAGTGGTCCTATCTATTCAAAGTCCTACATAAATTTAATATTGGAGATGGGTTCATAAATTGGATCCAGCTTTTATATAGGAACCCCTGTGCGAGAATACTCACTAACCAATCATTGTCGCCCCGATTTAACCTCTACAGAGGGACAAGGCAGGGTTGTGCGCTTTCGCCGATGCTCTTCGCCCTAATCATTGAACCTCTCGCTCAGACGATTAGATCTGATGCAGCAATACACGGCTATAATACTAAAGATACTCTAAATAAGATTTCCCTATATGCAGATGACATTCTCCTCTATGTAACAGAACCCCAAGCTAGTATTCCAGCTATTCTTGATGTGATTAATTTGTTTGGTACCTTCTCGGGATACAGAATAAATTGGAACAAGAGTGAATTAATGCCCATACGGTTACAAAACACCTCCTGGCTAGAACATCTTCCACTTAAGTTATCTTCAGAAAAATTTACCTATCTAGGAATTGTAGTTACCAAACAATATTCCTTACTATTTAAAGAGAATTTCCCCTCGCTGATGCAAAAACTAAAAACAAACATACAATTTTGGAGAACTCTCCCAATTTCTCTGCTCGGAAGAATTAATGCCATTAAAATGGTCTTCCTCCCACAACTGCTCTACCTATACCAGAACATCCCAGTATTCATACCTAAATCCTTTCATAAACAACTGGACTCAATTATCAATCCTTTCATCTGGGATTATAAAACACACAGGATAGGTAAAAAACACCTCTGCAAATCCAAGATGGAAGGAGGATTGTCTCTCCCAAATTTTATATTTTATTATTGGGCCGCTAACCTCCGTGCGGTTACGTTTTTGCTGGATGACGCACGTCCGTCACCCACCTGGCTTAGTATGGAGCGTGAGGAGTGTCACCCCTTCTCTATTGGTGCTGTGATTTTGTCGCCTGTCAATCTGGAGAGGTCACTTTATCGTAACAATCCTATTATACATAGCACAGTCCGAATCTGGAAGCAAATTAAAACCCACTTTGAGCTTAGACCAATGTCATTCATGCTCCCTGTTGCCAGGAACCCCTCCTTTGCCCCCTCCAACCTTGATAACACCTTTGAGCAATGGGGAGAGTTGGGGATAAGTACCATAGGGGATTTATATATAGAAGGGACCTTTGCTTCCTTTGAGTTGCTGAGGGAAACTTATAATCTTCCCAGAAATAACTTTTTCAGATACCTACAAATCAGAGACTATGTTAGGAAACACCTCCCAACATTTGGGAACGCTAAGCCTTCCATGTTTGACGGATGCATAAAAACATCCCCCACCTCAGACAAACTGATATCTCGTTTATATGACTCTTTTCAATCGGTTAGCACACCCTCTACAGAGGCCATTAAGGCAAAATGGGAGGAAGAACTAGGGACTGACATTTCGATGGCAGACTGGGAAGATAGCTTGGAGTATATCCACACCTGCTCCATTAACTCCAGACATCGGCTCATACAATTCAAGGTATTACACAGATTACACTATTCCAAAACCAAACTGCATAGGATATTTCCTGATACATCCCCTTTGTGTGATAAATGTCAGGCTGCACAGGGTACACTTCTCCACTGCTTTGCCCTATGCTCTAGATTGCATGGTTACTGGTGTGGAATTTTTAGGATCCTCTCTGAAGTTCTGGAGACTTCAATTGACCCAGACCCGCTTCTGATAATCCTGGGAGTGTCTGATTCCCTAATCGGACTAACCAACCCCCAAAAACAACTCATCTCTTACAGTCTCATTTCGGCAAAAAAACTAATCTTGTTGTTCTGGAAAAAGAGGGAAGCGCCCACTACCAAATTATGGCTCAGCGAATTGGCAAACACTGTACACTTAGAAAGGATTAGATATATTCTGAACAATAAATTATTAACATTTGATCAGATCTGGCAGCCTTTCCTCTCTTACTTGGACCACTCGGTGCTGTGAACTTGTACTTTTTAACGCACTCTCCATTGTAATATTTTAATCCACCTCTGGGCAGCACGTGCTGGCACCGCCACCCGAGCAGCGGGGAGGGATATAAGGGGAAGGGATAAAGGGGGGGAGGGATAAAGGGGGGGGGTGACACCCACCCTCTTTCTTTCTACCGGTCCTTGTTTTGTAATAATTGTTTTGTACCCAGAACTCTGGATCTTTTTATTTCTGTCTGCTCTTTTATGTTTAGTTAAAAATTGTATACCTGCCTTTCATACCTATACACCATTCCTGTGTGTGTTCAATAAAAATATTTGAACAGGAGATGATGACGATGCTAGTGAGAGAGGGAGAACGTAGCAGGAGATGATGACGATGCTAGTGAGAGAGGGAGACAGTAGCAGGAGATGATGACGATGCTAGTGAGAGAGGGAGACAGTAGCAGGAGATGATGAAGATGCTAGTGAGAGAGGGAGACGGTAGTAGGAGATGATGACGATGCTAGTGAGAGAGGGAGACAGTAGCAGGAGATGATGACGATGCTAGTGAGAGAGGGAGACAGTAGCAGGAGATGATGACGATGCTAGTGAGAGAAGGAGACGGTAGCAGGAGATAATGAGGATGCTAGTGAGAGAGGGAGACAGGAGATGATGACGATGCTAGTGAGAGAGGGAGACAGGAGATGATGAGGATGCTAGTGAGAGAGGGAGACAGTAGCAGGAGATGATGACGATGCTAGTGAGAGAGGGAGACAGTAGCAGGAGATGATGACGATGCTAGTGAGAGAGGGAGACAGGAGATGATGACGATGCTAGTGAGAGAGGGAGACAGTAGCAGGAGATGATGACAATGCTAGTGAGAGAGGGACACGGTAGCAGGAGATGATGACGATGCTAGTGAGAGAGGGAGACAGTAGCAGGAGATGATGATGATGTTAGTGAGAGAGGGAGACAGTAGCAGGAGATGATGACGATGCTAGTGAGAGAGGGAGACGGTAGCAGGAGATGATGACGATGCTAGTGAGAGAGGGAGACAGGAGATGATGACGATGCTAGTGAGAGAGGGAGACAGGAGATGATGACGATGCTAGTGAGAGGGGGAGACGGTAGCAGGAGATGATGACGATGCTAGTGAGAGAGGGAGACAGTAGCAGGAGATGATGACGATGCTAGTGAGAGAGGGAGACAGTAGCAGGAGATGATGACGATGCTAGTGAGAGAGGGAGACGGTAGCAGGAGATGATGACGATGCTAGTGAGAGAGGGAGACAGTAGCAGGAGATGATGACGATGCTAGTGAGAGAGGGAGACAGTAGCAGGAGATGATGACGATGCTAGTGAGAGAGGGAGAACGTAGCAGGAGATGATGACGATGCTAGTGAGAGAGGGAGACAGGAGATGATGACGATGCTAGTGAGAGAGGGAGACAGTAGCAGGAGATGATGACGATGCTAGTGAGAGAGGGAGACAGGAGATGATGACGATGCTAGTGAGAGAGGGAGACGGTAGCAGGAGATGATGACGATGCTAGTGAGAGAGGGAGACGGTAGCAGGAGATGATGACGATGCTAGTGAGAGAGGGAGACAGTAGCAGGAGATGATGACGATGCTAGTGAGATAGGGAGAAAGTAGCAGGAGATGATGACGATACTAGTGAGAGAGGGAGACAGGAGATGATGACGATGCTAGTGAGAGAGGGAGACAGTAGCAGGAGATGAAGACGATGCTAGTGAGAGAGGGAGACAGTAGCAGGAGATGATGACGATGCTAGTGAGAGAGGGAGACAGTAGCAGGAGATGATGACGATGCTAGTGAGAGAGGGAGAAAGTAGCAGGAGATGATGACGATGATAGTGAGAGAGGGAGACAGGAGATGATGACGATGCTAGTGAGAGAGGGAGACAGGAGATGATGACGATGCTAGTGAGAGAGGGAGACAGTAGCAGGAGATGATGACGATGCTAGTGAGAGAGGGAGACAGTAGCAGGAGATGATGACGATGCTAGTGAGAGAGGGAGACGGTAGCAGGAGATGATGACGATGCTAGTGAGAGAGGGAGACGGTAGCAGGAGATGATGACGATGCTAGTGAGAGAGGGAGACAGGAGATGATGACGATGCTAGTGAGAGAGGGAGACAGGAGATGATGACGATGCTAGTGAGAGAGGGAGACGGTAGCAGGAGATGATGACGATGCTAGTGAGAGAGGGAGACAGTAGATGATGACGATGCTAGTGAGAGAGGGAGACAGTAGCAGGAGATGATGACGATGCTAGTGAGAGAGGGAGCCAGTAGCAGGAGATGATGACGATGCTAGTGAGAGAGGGAGACAGTAGCAGGAGATCATGACGATGCTAGTGAGAGAGGGAGACAGGAGCAGGAGATGATGACGATGCTAGTGAGAGAGGGAGACAGGAGATGATGACGATGCTAGTGAGAGAGGGAGACAGTAGCAGGAGATGATGACGATGCTAGTGAGAGAGGGAGACGGTAGCAGGAGATGATGACGATGCTAGTGAGAGAGGGAGAAAGTAGCAGGAGATGATGACGATGCTAGTGAGAGAGGGAGAACGTAGCAGGAGATGATGACGATGCTAGTGAGAGAGGGAGACAGTAGCAGGAGATGATGACGATGCTAGTGAGAGAGGGAGAACGTAGCAGGAGATGATGACGATGCTAGTGAGAGAGGGAGACAGTAGCAGGAGATGATGACGATGCTAGTGAGAGAGGGAGACAGTAGCAGGAGATGATGAAGATGCTAGTGAGAGAGGGAGACGGTAGTAGGAGATGATGACGATGCTAGTGAGAGAGGGAGACAGTAGCAGGAGATGATGACGATGCTAGTGAGAGAGGGAGACAGTAGCAGGAGATGATGACGATGCTAGTGAGAGAAGGAGACGGTAGCAGGAGATGATGAGGATGCTAGTGAGAGAGGGAGACAGGAGATGATGACGATGCTAGTGAGAGAGGGAGACAGGAGATGATGAGGATGCTAGTGAGAGAGGGAGACAGTAGCAGGAGATGATGACGATGCTAGTGAGAGAGGGAGACAGTAGCAGGAGATGATGACGATGCTAGTGAGAGAGGGAGACAGGAGATGATGACGATGCTAGTGAGAGAGGGAGACAGTAGCAGGAGATGATGACGATGCTAGTGAGAGAGGAAGACAGGAGATGATGACGATGCTAGTGAGAGAGGGAGACAGTCGCAGGAGATGATGACGATGCTAGTGAGAGAGGGAGACAGTAGCAGGAGATGATGACGATGCTAGTGAGAGAGGGAGACGGTAGCAGGAGATGATGACGATGCTAGTGAGAGAGGGAGACAGTAGCAGGAGATGATGACGATGCTAGTGAGAGAGGGAGACAGTAGCAGGAGATGATGACGATGCTAGTGAGAGAGGGAGAACGTAGCAGGAGATGATGACGATGCTAGTGAGAGAGGGAGACAGTAGCAGGAGATGATGACGATGCTAGTGAGAGAGGGAGACAGTAGCAGGAGATGATGAAGATGCTAGTGAGAGAGGGAGACGGTAGTAGGAGATGATGACGATGCTAGTGAGAGAGGGAGACAGTAGCAGGAGATGATGACGATGCTAGTGAGAGAGGGAGACAGTAGCAGGAGATGATGACGATGCTAGTGAGAGAGGGAGACAGTAGCAGGAGATGATGAAGATGCTAGTGAGAGAGGGAGACGGTAGTAGGAGATGATGACGATGCTAGTGAGAGAGGGAGACGGTAGCAGGAGATGATGACGATGCTAGTGAGAGAGGGAGACAGTAGCAGGAGATGATGACGATGCTAGTGAGAGAGGGAGACAGTAGCAGGAGATGATGACGATGCTAGTGAGAGAGGGAGACAGTAGCAGGAGATGATGAAGATGCTAGTGAGAGAGGGAGACGGTAGTAGGAGATGATGACGATGCTAGTGAGAGAGGGAGACGGTAGTAGGAGATGATGACGATGCTAGTGAGAGAGGGAGACAGTAGCAGGAGATGATGACGATGCTAGTGAGAGAGGGAGACAGTAGCAGGAGATGATGACGATGCTAGTGAGAGAAGGAGACGGTAGCAGGAGATGATGACGATGCTAGTGAGAGAGGGAGACAGTAGCAGGAGATGATGATGATGCTAGTGAGAGAGGGAGACAGGAGATGATGACGATGCTAGTGAGAGAGGGAGACAGTAGCAGGAGATGATGACGATGCTAGTGAGAGAGGGAGACAGTAGCAGGAGATGATGACGATGCTAGTGAGAGATGGAGACAGGAGCAGGAGATGATGACGATGCTAGTGAGAGAGGGAGACAGGAGATGATGACGATGCTAGTGAGAGAGGGAGACAGTAGCAGGAGATGATGACGATGCTAGTGAGAGAGGGAGACGGTAGCAGGAGATGATGACGATGCTAGTGAGAGAGGGAGAAAGTAGCAGGAGATGATGACGATGCTAGTGAGAGAGGGAGAACGTAGCAGGAGATGATGACGATGCTAGTGAGAGAGGGAGACAGTAGCAGGAGATGATGACGATGCTAGTGAGAGAGGGAGAACGTAGCAGGAGATGATGACGATGCTAGTGAGAGAGGGAGACAGTAGCAGGAGATGATGACGATGCTAGTGAGAGAGGGAGACAGTAGCAGGAGATGATGAAGATGCTAGTGAGAGAGGGAGACGGTAGTAGGAGATGATGACGATGCTAGTGAGAGAGGGAGACAGTAGCAGGAGATGATGACGATGCTAGTGAGAGAGGGAGACAGTAGCAGGAGATGATGACGATGCTAGTGAGAGAAGGAGACGGTAGCAGGAGATGATGAGGATGCTAGTGAGAGAGGGAGACAGGAGATGATGACGATGCTAGTGAGAGAGGGAGACAGGAGATGATGAGGATGCTAGTGAGAGAGGGAGACAGTAGCAGGAGATGATGACGATGCTAGTGAGAGAGGGAGACAGTAGCAGGAGATGATGACGATGCTAGTGAGAGAGGGAGACAGGAGATGATGACGATGCTAGTGAGAGAGGGAGACAGTAGCAGGAGATGATGACGATGCTAGTGAGAGAGGAAGACAGGAGATGATGACGATGCTAGTGAGAGAGGGAGACAGTAGCAGGAGATGATGACGATGCTAGTGAGAGAGGGAGACAGTATCAGGAGATGATGACGATGCTAGTGAGAGAGGGAGACGGTAGCAGGAGATGATGACGATGCTAGTGAGAGAGGGAGACAGTAGCAGGAGATGATGACGATGCTAGTGAGAGAGGGAGACAGTAGCAGGAGATGATGACGATGCTAGTGAGAGAGGGAGAACGTAGCAGGAGATGATGACGATGCTAGTGAGAGAGGGAGACAGTAGCAGGAGATGATGACGATGCTAGTGAGAGAGGGAGACAGTAGCAGGAGATGATGAAGATGCTAGTGAGAGAGGGAGACGGTAGTAGGAGATGATGACGATGCTAGTGAGAGAGGGAGACAGTAGCAGGAGATGATGACGATGCTAGTGAGAGAGGGAGACAGTAGCAGGAGATGATGACGATGCTAGTGAGAGAGGGAGACAGTAGCAGGAGATGATGAAGATGCTAGTGAGAGAGGGAGACGGTAGTAGGAGATGATGACGATGCTAGTGAGAGAGGGAGACAGTAGCAGGAGATGATGACGATGCTAGTGAGAGAGGGAGACAGTAGCAGGAGATGATGACGATGCTAGTGAGAGAGGGAGACAGTAGCAGGAGATGATGAAGATGCTAGTGAGAGAGGGAGACGGTAGTAGGAGATGATGACGATGCTAGTGAGAGAGGGAGACAGTAGCAGGAGATGATGACGATGCTAGTGAGAGAGGGAGACAGTAGCAGGAGATGATGACGATGCTAGTGAGAGAAGGAGACGGTAGCAGGAGATGATGACGATGCTAGTGAGAGAGGGAGACAGTAGCAGGAGATGATGATGATGCTAGTGAGAGAGGGAGACAGGAGATGATGACGATGCTAGTGAGAGAGGGAGACAGTAGCGGGAGATGATGACGATGCTAGTGAGAGAGGGAGAACGTAGCAGGAGATGATGACGATGCTAGTGAGAGAGAGAGACAGTAGCAGGAGATGATGACGATGCTAGTGAGAGAGGGAGACAGTAGCAGGAGATGATGACGATGCTAGTGAGAGAGGGAGACAGTAGCAGGAGATGATGACGATGCTAGTGAGAGAGGGAGACGGTAGCAGGAGATGATGACGATGCTAGTGAGAGAGGGAGACAGTAGCAGGAGATGATGACGATGCTAGTGAGAGAGAGAGACAGGAGATGATGACGATGCTAGTGAGAGAGGGAGACAGGAGATGATGAGGATGCTAGTGAGAGAGGGAGACAGTAGCAGGAGATGATGACGATGCTAGTGAGAGAGGGAGACAGTAGCAGGAGATGATGACGATGCTAGTGAGAGAGGGAGACAGTAGCAGGAGATGATGACGATGCTAGTGAGAGAGGGAGACGGTAGCAGGAGATGATGACGATGCTAGTGAGAGAGGGAGACAGTAGCAGGAGATGATGACGATGCTAGTGAGAGAGGGAGACAGTAGCAGGAGATGATGACGATGCTAGTGAGAGAGGGAGACAGGAGATGATGACGATGCTAGTGAGAGAGGGAGACAGGAGCAGGAGATGATGACGATGCTAGTGAGAGAGGGAGACAGGAGATGATGACGATGCTAGTGAGAGAGGGAGACAGTAGCAGGAGATGATGACGATGCTAGTGAGAGAGGGAGACAGTAGCAGGAGATGATGACGATGCTAGTGAGAGAGGGAGACAGGAGATGATGACGATGCTAGTGAGAGAGGGAGACAGGAGATGATGACGATGCTAGTGAGAGAGGGAGACAGGAGATGATGACGATGCTAGTGAGAGAGGGAGACAGGAGATGATGACGATGCTAGTGAGAGAGGGAGACGGTAGCAGGAGATGATGACGATGCTAGTGAGAGAGGGAGACGGTAGCAGGAGATGATCACGATGCTAGTGAGAGAGGGAGACAGTAGCAGGAGATGATGACGATGCTAGTGAGAGAGGGAGACGGTAGCAGGAGATGATGACGATGCTAGTGAGAGAGGGAGACGGTAGCAGGAGATGATGACGATGCTAGTGAGAGAGGGAGACGGTAGCAGGAGATGATGACGATGCTAGTGAGAGAGGGAGACAGTAGCAGGAGATGATGAAGATGCTAGTGAGAGAGGGAGACAGGAGATGATGACGATGCTAGTGAGAGAGGGAGACAGGAGCAGGAGATGATGACGATGCTAGTGAGAGAGAGAGACAGGAGCAGGAGATGATGAAGATGCTAGTGAGAGAGGGAGACAGTAGCAGGAGATGATGACGATGCTAGTGAGAGAGAGAGACAGGAGCAGGAGATGATGACGATGCTAGTGAGAGAGGGAGACGGTAGCAGGAGATGATAAAGAAGAGGAAAAAGTCATCCGTCCTCAGCATGAAATATTTCTCAGAAACAGATATCCTGTTCGGCAAGCCTTTCTCGGAACATACAGAGAAAGCCAGATGGCCCTTGACCTTCATTTGAACTTATATGTGAACTCCGCTGACCCCCGCCGTGTGTAACAAAGCCTGTGGCCTGGGCTTCACAGCAGAATGCTTTCTCATTTCCTTTCCGCTAAGTGAGCTCAGATCCCTCAGCCCTCCGCCACTGAAGATCACAACCCAGTCTTTCTCTGTCTCTCTGTCTGCTATGGAGGGAGATTAAGGTTGTGGCCCCGCTGCTCTCGCTACACCAGTCCGTCTTTTCTCTGTCTGCTATGGAGGGAGATTAAGGTTGTGGCCCCGCTGCTCTCGCTACTCCAGTCCGTCTTTTCTCTGTCTCTCTGTCTGCTATGGAGGGAGATTAAGGTTGTGGCCCCGCTGCTCTCGCTACTCCAGTCCGTCTTTTCTCTGTCTCTCTGTCTGCTATGGAGGGAGATTAAGGTTGTGGCCCCGCTGCTCTCGCTACTCCAGTCCGTCTTTTCTCTGTCTGCTATGGAGGGAGATTAAGGTTGTGGCCCCGCTGCTCTCGCTACTCCAGTCCGTCTTTTCTCTGTCTCTCTGTCTGCTATGGAGGGAGATTAAGGTTGTGGCCCCGCTGCTCTCGCTACTCCAGTCCGTCTTTTCGCTGTCTCCTTTCTGTTGGGCGAAGAGAGAAGTGATTCTTCCCCAGCATGGGTTACAAGCTTGGGTTACAGCTGTGCGTGTGGTGTGTGTGCGTGTGTGTGTGTGTCAAATCAAATTTGATTTGTCACGTGTCGAATACAAAAGGTGTAGACTTTACCGTGAAATGCTTACTCACGAGTTCTTTCCCAACAATACAGAGTTAAAAAGTAAGAAGAAAATAAATAGTAACACTGTTACGTTCCCCAGTTTCTGTGTTCTGTTTTGTATTTGAGTGTGCGTTTCAGGAGATGGCTTCCTGAAGTACTCCCCAACCAGCTGATTGGTCAACCCCAGGCTAATTGGTGATTGGAGCTGACCCCGCCCCCTCGTCAAGAAGCAGCTGACACTAATCACCATTGCCACCTGAAGATAAAAGCCAGTGTTCTGCCCAAGAGAGTAGAGAGAAGAGATTGAGAGAGGAGATGAGATTTGGAGTAGAGATTTGGAGATTTGGAGATTGAGAGAGAAAAATTAGATTGTGATATAGTGTGGGTTGTGTATCAGAAAGTGTGGTATGTACTGTTGTTGTTGGTAGCAGTTTTTCTATGTCCTGTGTTTGTGAGTGTTTGTGAAATCGTTAAAAATTACTCTGTTTCGTTTGTTCCCAGGGGGGAAGGAGAAGGCACTTTGGGAGTGCTTAGGCAAGAGGCCCGAGGGCATACATATACCCGTAGTATATTTACTGTCTAGGCACACTAGGTAAGACCTGGGCGGACCACCCCCTGTATTTTGGTTAGGGCACCAGACGGTGCTAAGTTAGGTAAGTTAAGTGGGTAGGCAGGTTAGATAGGAGAGGGGGAACTTTGATATTTACTTTCTTTGCTTTGGTTCCGTCCAGCCCCTTTTCCCCATATTACCGTGTAAGAAAATAAATCCAAGTAAACGGTAAAATCTGCTTTTGTGTCATCCTTACTCGCACCTACAGTCCATACCTCTTGCACTTCAGAGAGTTGAGTTGTAGCAGGGAGTTGCGTTCCCTCTTCTCAGAGGCGTGCGTAACATAATGGGGGCTCATCCGGGATTCCATTAAACCCACCGGACCCTGCTGCACTGAGCTCTCTGTTGTTAGTGATTGAGGTGTGATGGTAGGTTGTGAGTTTGGATGACTGGTTTAGTTTGTGTGTTCAGTAAATTGCTGTGTACAAGATGGCTGCCTCAGCCATCTCCAAGTTCATTGATGCGCCCTCTATTGATTGTTTGGTGAGGTTTCGAAAAGTAGACCTTATAGCTATAGCTGACCATTATGGATTTGTTATCCCTGAGAAAGCCCTAAAGGCTGAGCTTTTGGTGCTAGTCAGGGAGGGATTAGTAAGAGAAAGAATTCTCTCATTGAAAGGAGAGGAGACGGGTAGACTTTCCGATGCCAAGTCGGAGGACAGGGCAGAGGAAGGGGTTGCTCATACCCCCTTTACATTGCCTCGATTCGATCCTTTATCTTCTGCTTCAGGTCGTTCAGACGGGACCGCTAGGCTGAAGGTGAGGCTGGCCCGGTTAGAAATGGAGCAAAAAGATAAAGAGAGACAAATGCATTTTGACCTTGAAATTAGGAAAATA
This sequence comes from Salvelinus fontinalis, assembly GCF_029448725.1. Lineage (NCBI taxonomy): Eukaryota > Metazoa > Chordata > Actinopteri > Salmoniformes > Salmonidae > Salvelinus > Salvelinus fontinalis. The sequence continues at coordinate 33,843 of NW_026601206.1, forward strand.
GAAGCCGACAAGGAGGTGAGGATCCGACAGCTAGAGCTAGATGCTGGCTCCGGTACGACTCCAAAAGCTGCTCATCATCAAGCCCACTTTGATGTAAGTAAAAATATCGCTTTAGTCCCACCATTCCGAGAGTCGGAAGTTGATTCCTATTTCTCTGCATTTGAGCGTGTGGCCGCTACGCTACATTGGCCACTCAAGGTTTGGCCGCTCCTGTTACAATGTAAATTGTCTGGGAAAGCCCAGGAAGTAGTAGCTGCTCTCTCCCTGGAAGACAGTTTACATTACGAAACAGTTAAAAATACCGTGTTGCGGGCTTATGAGTTGGTGCCTGAAGCTTATAGACAGCGCTTCAGGAACCACAAGAAACCCTCTCACCGTACTTTTGTTGAGTTTGCTAGGGACAAAGAGTCTCTGTTTAATCGATGGTGTTCAGCCAGCAAAGCTAACACCTTTGCTGATATTCGGGAGTTGATGCTGTTGGAGGATTTTAAAAGCAACCTCCCTGATAGAATTGTAGTTCATTTAAATGAACAGAAAGTGGTGACATTGGCCCAGGCAGCAGTGTTGGCAGATGAGTACGCTTTGACACACAAGACTGTCTTTGGTGCACCTCGTTTTGAAGGTAGACTGATTACGTCATCAGTGCCTCATTCAGGTCGCTTTTCCTCTGACAAGCCTTTTCATGAGAGCCGTGAATGTTTTTACTGTCACCAAAAGGGTCACGTGATTGCGGACTGCCCAGTTTTGAAAAATAAACAGAAACAGTCCCAGTCACTGTCCCCAAAAAGGAAAAGTTTGGGTTTAGTCAAGTCTTTGGCTCGTCCGTTGGTCCGAGGTATTGATTCAGCATTTGAGAAACCGGATCCTGTTTATGCTCCGTTTATCTCTACCGGTTGTGTTTCCTTAACTGGAGAACAAGCTGATCAAAAGCCAATTAAAATCTTACGAGACACAGGGGCGGCGCAGTCAGTAATTATTACTGATGCTTTACCCTGGTCTCCTGAAACGTATTGTGGCTCACATGTTATATTACAGGGCATAGAGACAAAAACAGTACCTGTACCATTACACTGGGTCCACTTAGTGTCAAATTTGGTATCAGGACGTTTCCGTGTTGGTGTAGTGTCTACACTGCCAGTAAAAGGAGTCACATTGCTATTAGGGAATGATATTGCTGGTGGTAACGTTACTCCTGTATTAGAGGTAGTAGACAACCCAGAAATTAAAATTGCAGATGAGAAATTGGTTCAAGCATTTCCACATGTTTTTCCTGCTTGTGTGTTAACGAGGGCACAATCTCGCAAGCTTGGAGATGTGGTGGATTTGGCTAGTTCAATTTTTGAGAATATTGAAGTAGAAGACAATGCACCGAGTATTCCTTCTGCAAGTCCGACAGTTTTTACTCCTGTAAAAACTAAGGAAGGGGACTGCGAAATCGCGCCCCAATTACATGACATTCTTTTGTCTGTCACCCCTGAGAAGGTGATTGAATGTCAAAAAGGAGACACCAGTCTTCACAAGTGTTTTGCTTCGGTAATTTCCATTGAGGAAGCTAAAACTAGAGAGACTGCCTACTTTATGGAAGCAGGAGTTTTGATGCGTAAATGGGCAGCTCATGACACCGTTAATGACTGGAGTGAAGTGTGTCAAGTGGTTGTTCCTACACCGTTCCGACAGCAGGTGCTGTCACTCGCCCATGACCAGGCGTGGTCTGGACATTTGGGGATCACAAAGACTTATAACCGGGTCCTTCGTCATTTTTTCTGGCCAGGTTTGAAGTCTGATGTGGTCCAATTTTGTAAAACATGTCACGTATGTCAACTCACTGGGAAAGCGAATCAAACAGTTCCTAGAGCACCGCTCTACCCGATTCCTGTGGTGGGGGAACCGTTTGAAAGAGTGATAGTTGATTGTGTAGGTCCGTTGCCGAAAACCAGGTCAGGTAACCAGTTCCTATTAACAATAATGTGCAGTGCTACTCGATACCCAGAGGCTATTCCTCTCCGTACTATTACGGCTAAGACTGTGGTGAAGGCACTGGTGAAGTTCTTCTCTACGTTTGGACTCCCTAAAGTAATCCAAACTGATCAGGGATCCAACTTTATGTCTAAAATGTTTTCAAATGTGTTAAAGACATTGTGTATTTCCCATCAGGTCTCAAGTCCGTATCATCCAGAGAGTCAAGGGGCTCTCGAACGCTGGCATCAGACGCTGAAGGCAATGCTACGCAAGTATTGTATGGATACCAGTACCGATTGGGATGAGGGGGTGCCCTTTGTCCTATTTGCTATTAGGGAAACGATACAAGAGTCCTTAGGGTTCAGCCCTGCTGACCTTGTGTTTGGACACACCCCACGGGGTCCGCTGAAAGTGTTGAAGGAGCATATCTTATCTCCTACACCCAGTAGCGCCCCTAAAAATGTGTTGGATTATGTCAATAAGATGCGGGAGAGACTGCACGCCGTATGTGCGTTGGCCCAAAAGTCTCTTTCCTCTTCGCAAAAACGCATGAAGGTGCATTATGACAAAAAGGCTGTTGGCCGTTCTTTTGCACCAGGGGATCAAGTTTTAGTTTTGTTGCCAATTCCTGGCTCATCTCTGTCAGCACGTTTTTCTGGACCATATCTGGTGGAAAAGAAACTCAGTGACACAAACTATGTGATAAAGACCCCAGATCGGAGGCGTTCTTCCCGTGTGTGTCATGTTAACATGCTAAAAGAATATTATGTACGTGACTCTCCAGACACGTCCTCAAGTAAGCCGGTCCAGCCCGCCGTCTCCAGTGTGGCTGCGGTGGTGCTGAAGCCTGGCTGGGACCTAGAGGAGGATAAGGAGGATGGGTTGGAGTTACGCCATACGTTACAGCAGTGTGAACGCCTATGTAATTCAGAGATGCTGAAGAAGTTACCCTCTCAAATGGAACATTTGGATAGCGATCAAACTAAGGACCTTATCCTATTGATAAACAGTTTTCTCAGTGTGTTTCAGGACGTTCCAAGTCGCACGTCCATCTTGGAACATGACGTGGATGTGGGCAACGCTGCTCCTATACGTCAGCATCCGTACCGGGTTAATGCAAAGAAAAGGGAGGTAATGAAAAGTGAGGTAGCTTATTTATTACAGAATGACATGGCAAAACCCAGTAACAGCTCCTGGAGTTCCCCATGTATTCTTGTTCCTAAGCCTGACGGTACATCCCGCTTATGCACGGACTATCGTCGAGTAAATGCAGTTACAAAGTCTGATTCTTTTCCTCTACCTCGATTAGATGACTGCATTGATAGAATTGGCTCTGCTGCTTACGTTAGTAAGTTAGATTTGTTAAAAGGTTATTGGCAGGTGCCTCTGACCTCTCGAGCTTCTGACATATCGGCTTTTGTTACGCCTGATAACTTTGTACAATACACTGTGATGCCCTTTGGCATGTGTAATGCACCTGCTACTTTTCAGCGTCTAGTTAACATTGTGTTTGCAGATGTGCCAAATTGTACTGCATACCTTGATGATGTGGTGATCCATTCGTCTACTTGGTCTGATCATCTCTCCACTTTGAAAAGTGTGTTTCAGCGGTTGGAGAATGCTTCTTTAACCCTCAATTTGGCCAAGTGTGAGTTTGGGAAGGCTACGGTGACTTATTTAGGGAAACAAGTGGGGCGAGGTCAAGTGCGCCCAGCATCTGGCAAGGTGGAGGCAATTGTTGCTTTTCCTGCTCCCACGACTCGACGCCAGTTGCGCAGATTCCTAGGGATGGTAGGATACTATCGTACATTCTGTAAGAATTTCTCGACGGTAGTAGCTCCCCTTTCGTCTCTGCTTAGTCCCAAGGTACCATTTAGGTGGTCCAAGGACTGTAACCATGCTTTTGAGTCCGCTAAAGCGCTACTTTGTAGTGCCCCAGTGCTTGCCGCCCCCAACTTTGACAAACCTTTTAAGTTGGAGGTTGACGCTAGTATAGTGGGGGTGGGTGCGGTTCTCTTACAGGAAGATGAAGACGGAGTGGATCGGCCCGTCAGTTTCTTCTCCCGTAAGTTCAACTCGTGTCAGTCAAGGTACTCCACAATTGAACAAGAGACGCTAGCTTTATTGCTAGCCTTACAGTTCTTTGAGGTATATGTGGGATCCAGTGCCTTGCCTGTAATGGTCTTCACGGACCATAATCCTTTAGTGTTCTTAAAGCAAATGTACAATCAGAACCGCCGCCTTATGCGGTGGGCTCTGATTGTACAAGGATATAATGTACAGATAGCCTATATGAAGGGCTCAGCGAATGTGGTTGCTGACGCTCTATCACGGGTTTACTAACTGGGGAAGCGTTGGTTTTTGTTATTACAAACTGTATGTTTGCAATTTTTGTGGTGGGCGTGTTACGTTCCCCAGTTTCTGTGTTCTGTTTTGTATTTGAGTGTGCGTTTCAGGAGATGGCTTCCTGAAGTACTCCCCAACCAGCTGATTGGTCAACCCCAGGCTAATTGGTGATTGGAGCTGACCCCGCCCCCTCGTCAAGAAGCAGCTGACACTAATCACCATTGCCACCTGAAGATAAAAGCCAGTGTTCTGCCCAAGAGAGTAGAGAGAAGAGATTGAGAGAAGAGATTGAGAGAGGAGATGAGATTTGGAGTAGAGATTTGGAGATTGAGAGAGAAAAATTAGATTGTGATATAGTGTGGGTTGTGTATCAGAAAGTGTGGTATGTACTGTTGTTGTTGGTAGCAGTTTTTCTATGTCCTGTGTTTGTGAGTGTTTGTGAAATCGTTAAAAATTACTCTGTTTCGTTTGTTCCCAGGGGGGAAGGAGAAGGCACTTTGGGAGTGCTTAGGCAAGAGGCCCGAGGGCATACATATACCCGTAGTATATTTACTGTCTAGGCACACTAGGTAAGACCTGGGCGGACCACCCCCTGTATTTTGGTTAGGGCACCAGACGGTGCTAAGTTAGGTAAGTTAAGTGGGTAGGCAGGTTAGATAGGAGAGGGGGAACTTTGATATTTACTTTCTTTGCTTTGGTTCCGTCCAGCCCCTTTTCCCCATATTACCGTGTAAGAAAATAAATCCAAGTAAACGGTCAAATCTGCTTTTGTGTCATCCTTACTCGCACCTACAGTCCATACCTCTTGCACTTCAGAGAGTTGAGTTGTAGCAGGGAGTTGCGTTCCCTCTTCTCAGAGGCGTGCGTAACAAACACAATAAATAACAATTACGAAGCTATATAAAGGGTACCAGTACGAGTACTAAGTCAATGTGCAGGGGTACCAGTACCGAGTCAATGTGCAGGGGTACCAGTACCGAGTCAATGTGCAGGGGTACCAGTACCGAGTCAATGTGCAGGGGTACCAGTACCGAGTCAATGTGCAGGGGTACCAGTACCGAGTCAATGTGCAGGGGTACCGGTACAGAGTCAATGTGCAGGGGTACCGGTACAGAGTCAATGTGCAGGGGTACCGGTACAGAGTCAATGTGCAGGGGTACCAGTACCGAGTCAATGTGCAGGGGTACCAGTACCGAGTCAATGTGCAGGGGTACCAGTACAGAGTCAATGTGCAGGGGTACCAGTACAGAGTCAATGTGCAGGGGTACCAGTACAGAGTCAATGTGCAGGGGTACCAGTACAGAGTCAATGTGCAGGGGTACCAGTACAGAGTCAATGTGCAGGGGTACCAGTACCTAGTCAATGTGCAGGGGTACCAGTACCTAGTCAATGTGCAAGGGTACCAGTACCTAGTCAATGTGCAGGGGTACCAGTACAGAGTCAATGTGTAGGGGTACCAGTACCGAGTCAATGTGCAGGGGTACCAGTACAAAGTCAATGTGTAGGGGTACCAGTACCGAGTCAATGTGCAGGGGTACCAGTACCGAGTCAATGTGCAGGGGTACCAGTACCGAGTCAATGTGCAGGGGTACCAGTACAAAGTCAATGTGTAGGGGTACCAGTACCGAGTCAATGTGCAGGGGTACCAGTACTGAGTCAATGTGCAGGGGTATGAGGTAGTTGAGGTAATATGTACATGTAGGTAGGGGTAAAAGTGACTAGGCAATAGGGGGGAGTGTGTGTGGCATGAATGCTGATGTGCATTGTCATCTGTCCATCCATCTGTAAGTCTACACATGTATTTCCACAAGCCCTTACGTGTGTGTCTTCTTCAAGCTGTAGCCTTGCTCTTTGACTAAAAGATAAATGGTTGGTAGCAGTCATTAAGGCCCAGGGGGAATTATCCCAGCCAATCACCATGCCGATGTGGTGCCACGGAGAGCCGGGTCAAACCACCTGGAAACTAATGGCCATTAGGACTTCAACACCGCGTCTCATTGTCCTTGTGCCACAGGGGATGAGGATGAACGAGAGCGAGGGGGGGAGAGTGGGGATGGAACAGGTGGGCGTGTGTGTAAGAGGTAATTAGAGAATCTTAACACACTCTATAGACGATATTTCTATAGCTCAGATGGTTAACCATGGTGCTAGCAACGCCAGGATAGTGTGTTCGATTCCCAAGACCACCTGTATGTAAAATGTGTGCACGTGTGACTGTAATTAAATTAGGATAAAAGAGTCTGCTTAATGGTATATATTATACAATTATTATATTACAAGACAATTAATGAACCCAGTCTGCCAAATAACATATTCACCGACTACTATTCCAACTCTAGCTGTATAGCGACCAATATTATTCACTTTTGAGCTAATGAACAGGGAACTGTCACCAGTTTAAATCATCATGGAATCATATAGGAATTAGCTCATACTCAGCATCTGTGCACCCAGGGGTCCTCTCAGCCTGGCTGGACCCCTCAGCCAGGGTACAAAGCCATCCAGCACGAGGCCGGTCTGTATTCCCCTGTCCGTGTTGACGACCTTGAGGATGACATCACGGGGGAGGACATGTTAGGTTTAATTAACGCTGAAAGAACGTTGGGAGTTTACCTTCACACCACCGCGGATTAACAGTTGATTAAAGAAGGGCGTTTCAAATGGCCGGGACGATATCCCTGCGTGGGATAGGGACATCCGATCACGCCTGAGGCCTTCTACTTTCCTTCTCATCCCCTTCTCCTCTCTTCCACCACCTCCACCCTCTCCCGGGGCCCTGACAGATCTCCTTTCATATTTGTTTCGTTCCCTCCCTTTTTCCTCTCATCCACCGGCCGACTTTCCCTCCCCCCTGCGGTAGATCGATACCGATCACATCGGGCTGATTGTCTCACGCTGACGATGTCACAGCTCCTGTGAAGTGGAGCCCAGGAGGCAGAGGGCAGAGGATACCGTGACTTCCTGCCCAGAAAAATCAACAGGAGGATAGAGCAGGTAAGCACAGTACAGAGGGACAAGCAGAGGACAGAGGCTCCAGAGAACACAGGCTGCAGGTTAGACCAGAGAACACAGGCTGCAGGTTAGAACAGGGGACACAGGCTGCAGGTTAGACCAGAGAACACAGGCTGCAGGTTAGACCAGAGGACACGGGCTGCAGGTTAGAACAGGGGACACGGGCTGCAGGTTAGAACAGGGGACACAGGCTGCAGGTTAGAACAGGGGACACAGGCTGCAGGTTAGAACAGGGGACACAGGCTGCAGGTTAGACCAGAGGACACAGGCTGCAGGTTAGTGCAGGGGACACAGGCTGCAGGTTAGAACAGGGGACACAGGCTGCAGGTTAGACCAGAGGACACAGGCTGCAGGTTAGAACAGGGGACACAGGCTGCAGGTTAGTGCAGGGGACACAGGCTGCAGGTTAGAACAGGGGACACAGGCTGCAGGTTAGACCAGAGGACACAGGCTGCAGGTTAGTGCAGGGGACACAGGCTGCAGGTTAGACCAGAGGACACAGGCTGCAGGTTAGTTCAGGGGACACAGGCTGCAGGTTAGAACAGGGGACACAGGCTGCAGGTTAGACCAGAGGACACAGGCTGCAGATTAGACCAGAGGACACAGGCTGCAGGTTAGGCCAGAGGACACGGGCTGCAGGTTAGAACAGGGGACACAGGCTGCAGGTTAGAACAGGGGACACAGGCTGCAGGTTAGACCAGAGGACACAGGCTGCAGGTTAGACCAGAGGACACAGGCTGCAGGTTAGACCAGAGGACACGGGCTGCAGGTTAGAACAGGGGACACGGGCTGCAGGTTAGAACAGGGGACACAGGCTGCAGGTTAGACCAGAGGACACAGGCTGCAGGTTAGACCAAAGGACACAGGCTGCAGGTTAGACCAGAGGACACAGGCTGCAGGTTAGAACAGGGGACACAGGCTGCAGGTTAGACCAGAGGACACAGGCTGCAGGTTAGAACAGGGGACACAGGCTGCAGGTTAGACCAGAGGACACAGGCTGCAGGTTAGAACAGGGGACACAGGCTGCAGGTTAGACCAGAGGACACAGGCTACAGGGGACACAGGCTTTGTCCCCGCTCTGCTGACAAGTTTTTTGTTCCACTCACACAGGTGTAATAAAGGCCTATTGCACTGATTTGGTTTGGGTGGGAAGTAAATACTTTTTTATTGTGATTTATCAGGGGCTGCGGCAGCACCCTCAGCACAGAACAGGAGCTTTGAGGAAGTTAACAGGACAGGAGCATTGAGGAAGTTAACAGGATAAGACAGGAGAATTGAGGAAGGGATCAATTTTCGCCTGAAATGACATACCCAAATTGAACTGCCTGTAGCTCAAGACCTGAAACAAGTTTTTTTTTCTTCCTTCATCTTTGAAATGCAAGAGAAAGGCCATAATCTGAGTTAGGACTCTAGGCACAATTTAGATTTTGGCCGCTAGATGGCAGCAGTGTATGTTCAAAGTTTTAGACTGATCCAATGAACCATTGTATTTCTGTTCAAAATGTTGTATCAAGTCTGCCCAAATATGCCTAATTGGTCAATATATACATTTTCAAAAGTTTGCACTCTCCTCAAACAATATAATGATATGTTTTCACTCTAAAAGCTACTGTAAATTGGACAGTGCAGTTAGATTAACAAGAATTTAAGCTCTCTGCCCATATAAGATATGTCTATGTCCTGGGAAATGTTATTTTTACCGTTCAATGTCATGCTAATCACATTAGCGCACATTAGCTCAACTGTCCCGAGGGTGGGGCACCAATCTCTAGAGATCTTTAAGAGGTTTTAACAGGATAAAACAGGACGTTAACAGGACAAGACAGGAGCATTGAGGAAGTTAACAGGACCGGAGATTTGAGGAATGTTGACATGACAGGAGCATAGAGGAATGTTGACAGGAGCATTGAGGAATGTTGACAGGACAGGAGCATTGAGGAATGTTGACAGGACAGGAGCATTGAGGAATGTTGACAGGACAGGAGCATTGAGGCATGTTGACAGGACAGGATCATTGAGGAATTTTGACAGGACAGGAGCATTGAGGAAGTTGACAGGATGGGAGCATTGAGGAATGTTAACACGACAGGATCATTGAAGAATGTTATCAAGACAGGAGCATTGAGGCAATTAACAGGACAGGAGCATTGAGGAATGTTAACAAGACAGGAGCATTGAGGCAATTAACAGGACAGGAGCATTGAGGACTGTTAACAAGACAGGAGCATTGTGGACTGTTAACAAGACAGGAGCATTGAGGAATGTTAACAAGACAGGAGCATTGCGGAAATGAACAGGACAGGAGCATTGAGGAATGTTAACAAGACAGGATCATTGAGGAATGTTAACAAGACAGGAGCATTGAGGAAATGAACAGGACAGGAGCATTGAGGAAATGAACAGGACAGGAGCATTGAGGAAATGAACAGGACAGGAGCATTGAGGAACTGAACAGGACAGGAGCATTGAGGAAATGAACAGGACAGGAGCATTGAGGAAATGAACAGGACAGGAGCATTGAGGAAATTAACAGGACAGGAGCATTGAGGAAATTAACAAGACAGGATCATTGAGGAAATGAACAGGACAGGAGCATTGAGGAAATGAACAGGACAGGAGCATTGAGGAAATGAACAGGACAGGAGCATTGAGGAAATGAACAGGACAGGAGCATTGAGGAAATGAACAGGACAGGAGCGTTAAGGAAGTCAACAGGACAAGACAGAAGTAACCAGAACAGCTCAGTGAGATGAAGAGGGAGAACCCGGGAAAGCACCCTCCCCAGAAGCATAGCTTGTCCCTGCAAACCCTGAAGTTTGAAACCACAGTGAAGTGGTCCAGTTTTTGAAGCTTTTCCCCTGTTTTCCCAGCTGAATCGTGGCCCGAGCACCATTCATCTGAAGTCGTCCAGTTTAGAAGCTTTTCCCCTGTTTTCCCAGCTGAATCGTGGCCCGAGCACTATTCATCTGAAGTCGTCCAGTTTAGAAGCTTTTCCCCTGTTTTCCCAGCTGAATCGTGGCCCGAGCACTATTCATCTGAAGTGGTCCAGTTTAGAAGCTTTTCCCCTGTTTTCCCAGCTTAATCGTGGCCCGAGCACTATTCATCTGAAGTCGTCCAGTTTAGAAGCTTTTTCCCCTGTTTTCCCAGCTGAATCGTGGCCCGAGCACCATTCATCTGAAGTGGTTTGTGTGTAGGATATAAATCAATAGTAACACTATGGGCTGTGTCGTTCCTCCAGCCCCCTAAGGTGTGTAATAACCAGCGTAGTCGTTGTATCATGATTATTATTTCTCAAGTTCTACAGCGTAAATTTTTAAACGCGGGTCGTCCATTGAAGGTTGTAGGAAATCCAATTAGGCATTGATCTGTCGGCGGCGGACCCTGACAAAGCCACATTGTTAAAAGTGGACGGGAAAAAAGCTTTTAAAAAGACAAATAAGGGCGCCGACCTCGTACTGGGTTATGATTATTAAACATAGACCGCTGAACGCTGGTCCTCTGATACCTGTTGGTGGAATGAAAATCCGATGGCGAGCCGCGTCGTTGGCTCGGGCAATTCGGGAGTTGGGTCGATTCGTGCAGAGTGCCTACGGTATGCATACACATGAGAGAACACGAGAGTACACACGCACAAAGACATCAACACACACACACACACACACACACACACACACACACACACACACACACACACACACACACACACACACACACACACACACACACACACACACACACACACACACACTGCATCCTCCTCTTTCCACGTCTTCTTCCTTTCCCAACAACAACAACCACAGCTAGGCTTTTTGTCAGCACCAGGATTCATTCCCGTCAATTGAACTCGTTAGGGGCCAATGGAGTATCATAATATGTTCAGGTAATGTTGCGTACATCGGGCCGGCTCCGGAGAGAGCGGGCCAAGAGCAGGCCGGCGTTGACAATCAATCAGAGGGCTCTAATGGGTGTTGTCCTCCTCGGAAGGGCCTGGTTTGTTGTTTAAAGGGCCCTGTTTTATTGCTGAGGCTATGGCAAACAGATGGCCGTTCGACAAAGATGATTGTTTTCTCTCTCATTCAGTTTATCCATCTCTCTCTCTCTGTGTGTTGCCTCTTTCTCTCTCTCCATCTATACCTCTCTTCCCCTCTATCTCCCTCTCACTCTTTCTCGCTGACTGCCTCTGTCACTCTCTCTCCCTCCCTCTCTCTCTCCCGGATTGTGTTGAGTTGAAATAAGTCAACCTTTTCTGACACACAGAGAAGTACTGCAGATGTCTGATTAGATGAGGGGCCTCAGGCCTGGGTCTTCTGTTATGTCTTGTAAAGTAAGTAAGTAAAGTAGCTAAGTTAAAGGGGAAGTCTGCAATTGCTACATCGATTTTGGGACTTTTATATTAATATTAAATGCCCACTGATTCCTGCCATATCAGAATGCAAAATATGAACTTGTTATATTTCAATGTTTGTAAACAAAATAAATGAAAAAGAAACACTGTGTAGCGTCAAAACATGGTTATATCATGGATGGTCAGTCCTTGCGTCCATACCTCTGTCTATGAATTGAGTGGTTACATTTCTCTAGGTCTATCCCTCAGCTATTTAACGAAACAACAGTGGCGGGGAAAACACTTTGTTATTGTTTCAACTGCTGATTGCCACTTTAAAGGGTTTCAAGTTATGGAAGCCATGTGATGGTTCAATGCTATTTTGTGGAAAACAACATTCTGACTGACTAGCGCTGCCATATGTACTTATAGTAATGGAGCAAAAACTATTAGAATGTGATCTTCCTCTTTTTAAACCGCTTTTCTAATCCCAGTCCACACACGTGGGATCTTCATTTGATTCGTCTGTTTATTTGGGATTTCAGATGTAATTATGTGAGTGGCCGTGTGTCGCTGCTACTGTCAGGGTGTGTGGCCAATTTGCATGACTTGTTTTATGCATTTTCATTACCGTACCAAGTTCAGCCCATTTCTTTTCTGATGAGAATCTTGAGAGAAATATAGTCTGTTTCTGCTCTCCAGCCAACTCCTTATGCAATTGTCATGCTTGACAATCACAATGGAGAACACTCTTCGATAAAAAGGGCTATATGCTTGCTTCATATATGGCACCTCTTAAGGTTCTATATAGAACCGAAATTGGTTCCATATAGAACCCTATATGGAACAAAAGGGTTCTATATGGAACCAATTTTGGTTCAGTGAAGAAGAACCCCTGGGGTTCTGATCAAAGGACCCTACAAAGGGGTTCTACATAGAACCTATAGGGGTGCCATATATGAAGCAAGCATAGAACCCTTTTTGGTTCTATCCAGAACCTTTTTTTCTAAGAGTGTAGGCAAAAGCACAACCAGATCTGGGATCAGGCTAGCTGTATGGTATTAAACAAGGTGACTCTGGTCATGACTCATTCTCCTCAGCCCAGCTAGCGATGACGGACAGGCCTGGTGTGAGCATGCTCAGTGTGTTCTGGTGCCGCTCTGCTGTGCTTCTCTCTGTTCTGTTTGGCAAGCGGCTGTCCACAGTGACTGACAGTCTACAAACAAGGCCATGGGCACAGTGCAGGATACACACATACACACGCAACTAGACAAGCAGACACACACACACACACAGGCACACACAGTTGCACGTAGACACGCACACACACAAGCACACACACACACACACAGGCACACACACAGGTGCACGTAGACACACAGGCACACACACATGCAAAACACACACAGGCACACATACCTCTGCCTCACACACAGAGACGGACAGCGATCGGATAGCAGCCCCTCCACGTCAACGTGAGCGGTTTGCCCACCAGACAAACGTTCCAGTCGGTTTGGTATTCAGGTCAGATGAAAGACGGGCAGGGCTGGACAGGCCTGGACACACAGGCCAGTAGACTTGGACAGTAAGTCACTACTCAGACACACGGTCATCTGTCACTCTGCTCAGGGCACAGCAGAATGGATGGAGAGTCACATCCAGGACCTCTATAGCAGGCGCTGTCAGAGGAAGGCCCGAACAATTCTCAGACAGCACCATTGTTTTTTACTCATCACATACACTGCTGCTACTGTTTATTATCTATCCTGTTGCCTAGTCACATTATTCCCAATTACAGGTTTTTTCAATTGCTAACGATAATCGGTCAATACTGAAGCCACTTTTTCTAAACTCTTTAGACAGTCTGCATTACCAACATACATCTTGGCCAAACAGTTGATCTCACCTCCAAAACTCGATTCTCACTCAGAAAGCATACGTTGTCACTTATAACACACTGACCTAAAACACACTAACAGGGAACATTACATAAATCATTAACTTTTCTCTTTGAAGTTTGAAGGATTTTTCACATAAATCAGTGTTTCATTATAGAATAAGAATAACACCTTTTCATTTTATTGACTGTACTAAAGTATATGTAACAATAATGAATCAGAAATGCAGCAATTTGCTTCAATAGCCTTTATTTTTTCGATATCTTTGCATATAGTAATTCACTTGTGAAAAATAAAAAGTTGAAACAAAAAGCAAGTTCCTGAAATTCCAGGCTGCAATAATAATTTAAATAAACCATCAACAATATAATATAATATAATCACTCATACTGTACAGTACTGTGAGGGTTCTAGTTCTCATCAACATGTATAATATAACACTCATACTGTACAGTACTGTGAGGTTTCTAGTTCTCATCAACATGTATGGTATAATCACTCATACTGTACAGTACTGTGAGGGTTCTAGTTCTCATCAACATGTATAGTATAATCACTCATACTGTACAGTACTGTGAGGGTTCTAGTTCTCATCAACATGTATAGTATAACACTCATACTGTACAGTACTGTGAGGGTTCTAGTTCTCATCAACATGTATAGTATAACACTCATACTGTACAGTACTGTGAGGGTTCTAGTTCTCATCAACATGTATAATATAACACTCATACTGTACAGTACTGTGAGGGTTCTAGTTCTCATCAACATGTATAATATAACACTCATACTGTACAGTACTGTGAGGGTTCTAGTTCTCAACAACATGTATAGTATAATCACACATACTGTACAGTACTGTGAGGTACTAGTTCTTATCAACATGTATAGTATAACACTCATACTGTACAGTACTGTGAGGGTTCTAGTTCTTATCAACATGTATAGTATAACACTCATACTGTACAGTACTGTGAGGGTTCTAGTTCTCATCAACATGTATAATATAATCAGTCATACTGTACAGTACTGTGAGGGTTCTAGTTCTCATCAACATGTATAGTATAATCACCCATACTGTACAGTACTGTGAGGTTTCTAGTTCTCATCAACATGTATAGTATAATCACCCATACTGTACAGTACTGTGAGGTACTAGTTCTTATCAACATGTATAGTATAACACTCATACTGTACAGTACTGTGAGGGTTCTAGTTCTCATCAACATGTATAGTATAATCACTCATACTGTAGAGTACTGTGAGGGTTCTAGTTCTCATCAACATGTATAGTATAATCACTCATACTGTACAGTACTGTGAGGGTTCTAGTTCTCATCAACATGTATAATATAATCACTCATACTGTACAGTACTGTGAGGGTTCTAGTTCTCATCAACATGTATAGTATAATCACTCATACTGTAGAGTACTGTGAGGGTTCTAGTTCTCATCAACATGTATAGTATAACACTCATACTGTACAGTACTGTGAGGTTTCTAGTTCTCATCAACATGTATAGTATAATCACTCATACTGTACAGTACTGTGAGGTACTAGTTCTCATCAACATGTATAGTATAACACTCATACTGTACAGTACTGTGAGGGTTCTAGTTCTCATCAACATGTATAGTATAATCACTCATACTGTACAGTACTGTGAGGGTTCTAGTTCTCATCAACATGTATAGTATAATCACTCATACTGTACAGTACTGTGAGGGTTCTAGTTCTCATCAACATGTATAGTATAACACTCATACTGTACAGTACTGTGAGGGTTCTAGTTCTCATCAACATGTATAGTATAACACTCATCCTGTACAGTACTGTGAGGATTCTAGTTGTCCTCAACATGTATAGTATAACACTCATCCTGTACAGTACTGTGAGGGTTCTAGTTCTCATCAACATGTATAGTATAATCACTCATACTGTACAGTACTGTGAGGGTTCTAGTTCTCATCAACATGTAGTACATAACACTCATACTGTAGAGTACTGTGAGGGTTCTAGTTGTCATCAACATGTATAATATAATGACTCATACTGTACAGTACTGTTAGGGTTCTAGTTCTATTCAACATGTATAATATAATCAGTCATACTGTACAGTACTGTGAGGGTTCTAGTTCTCATCAACATGTATAATATAACACTCATACTGTACAGTACTGTTAGGGTTCTAGTTCTCATCAACATGTATAGTATAATCAGTCATACTGTACAGTACTGTGAGGGTTCTAGTTCTCATCAACATGTATAGTATAATCACTCATACTGTAGAGTACTGTGAGGGTTCTAGTTCTCATCAACATGTATAGTATAATCACTCATACTGTACAGTACTGTGAGGGTTCTAGTTCTCATCAACATGTATAGTATAATCACTCATACTGTAGAGTACTGTGAGGGTTCTAGTTCTCATCAACATGTATAGTATAACACTCATCCTGTACAGTACTGTGAGGATTCTAGTTGTCCTCAACATGTATAGTATAACACTCATCCTGTACAGTACTGTGAGGGTTCTAGTTCTCATCAACATGTATAGTATAATCACTCATACTGTACAGTACTGTGAGGGTTCTAGTTCTCATCAACATGTAGTACATAACACTCATACTGTAGAGTACTGTGAGGGTTCTAGTTGTCATCAACATGTATAATATAATGACTCATACTGTACAGTACTGTTAGGGTTCTAGTTCTATTCAACATGTATAATATAATCAGTCATACTGTACAGTACTGTGAGGGTTCTAGTTCTCATCAACATGTATAATATAACACTCATACTGTACAGTACTGTTAGGGTTCTAGTTCTCATCAACATGTATAGTATAATCAGTCATACTGTACAGTACTGTGAGGGTTCTAGTTCTCATCAACATGTATAGTAGCATCACTCATACTGTAGAGTACTGTGAGGGTTCTAGTTCTCATCAACATGTATAGTATAATCACTCATACTGTACAGTACTGTGAGGGTTCTAGTTCTCATCAACATGTATAATATAATCACTCATACTGTACAGTACTGTGAGGGTTCTAGTTCTCATCAACATGTATAGGATAATCACTCATACTGTAGAGTACTGTGAGGGTTCTAGTTCTCATCAACATGTATGGTATAATCACTCATACTGTACAGTACTGTGAGGGTTCTAGTTCTCATCAACATGTATAGTATAATCACCCATACTGTACAGTACTGTGAGGTACTAGTTCTTATCAACATGTATAGTATAACACTCATACTGTACAGTACTGTGAGGGTTCTAGTTCTCATCAACATGTATAGTATAATCACTCATACTGTAGAGTACTGTGAGGGTTCTAGTTCTCATCAACATGTATAATATAATCACTCATACTGTAGAGTACTGTGAGGGTTCTAGTTCTCATCAACATGTATAGTATAATCACTCATACCGTAGAGTACTGTGAGGGTTCTAGTTCTCATCAACATGTATAGTATAACACTCATACTGTACAGTACTGTGAGGTTTCTAGTTCTCATCAACATGTATAGTATAATCACTCATACTGTACAGTACTGTGAGGTACTAGTTCTCATCAACATGTATAGTATAACACTCATACTGTACAGTACTGTGAGGGTTCTAGTTCTCATCAACATGTATAGTATAATCACTCATACTGTACAGTACTGTGAGGGTTCTAGTTCTCATCAACATGTATAGTATAATCACTCATACTGTACAGTACTGTGAGGGTTCTAGTTCTCATCAACATGTATAGTATAACACTCATACTGTACAGTACTGTGAGGGTTCTAGTTCTCATCAACATGTATAGTATAATCACTCATACTGTACAGTACTGTGAGGGTTCTAGTTCTCATCAACATGTATAGTATAACACTCATACTGTACAGTACTGTGAGGGTTCTAGTTCTCATAAACATGTATAGTATAACACTCATCCTGTACAGTACTGTGAGGATTCTAGTTGTCCTCAACATGTATAGTATAACACTCATCCTGTACAGTACTGTGAGGGTTCTAGTTCTCATCAACATGTATAGCATAATCACTCATACTGTACAGTACTGTGAGGGTTCTAGTTCTCATCAACATGTATAGTATAACACTCATACTGTACAGTACTGTGAGGGTTCTAGTTCTCATTAACATGTATAGTATAACACTCATCCTGTACAGTACTGTGAGGATTCTAGTTGTCCTCAACATGTATAGTATAACACTCATCCTGTACAGTACTGTGAGGGTTCTAGTTCTCATCAACATGTATAGTATAATCACTCATACTGTACAGTACTGTGAGGGTTCTAGTTCTCATCAACATGTAGTACATAACACTCATACTGTAGAGTACTGTGAGGGTTCTAGTTGTCATCAACATGTATAATATAATGACTCATACTGTACAGTACTGTTAGGGTTCTAGTTCTATTCAACATGTATAATATAATCAGTCATACTGTACAGTACTGTGAGGGTTCTAGTTCTCATCAACATGTATAATATAACACTCATACTGTACAGTACTGTTAGGGTTCTAGTTCTCATCAACATGTATAGTATAATCAGTCATACTGTACAGTACTGTGAGGGTTCTAGTTCTCATCAACATGTATAGTATAATCACTCATACTGTAGAGTACTGTTAGGGTTCTAGTTCTCATCAACATGTATAATATAATCACTCATACTGTAGAGTACTGTGAGGGTTCTAGTTCTCATCAACATGTATAGTATAATCACTCATACTGTAGAGTACTGTGAGGGTTCTAGTTCTCATCAACATGTATAGTATAATCACTCATACTGTACAGTACTGTGAGGGTTCTAGTTCTCATCAACATGTATAATATAATCACTCATACTGTACAGTACTGTGAGGGTTCTAGTTCTCATCAACATGTATAGTATAATCACTCATACTGTAGAGTACTGTGAGGGTTCTAGTTCTCATCAACATGTATAGTATAACACTCATCCTGTACAGTACTGTGAGGATTCTAGTTGTCCTCAACATGTATAGTATAACACTCATCCTGTACAGTACTGTGAGGGTTTTAGTTCTCATCAACATGTATAGTATAATCACTCATACTGTACAGTACTGTGAGGGTTCTAGTTCTCATCAACATGTAGTACATAACACTCATACTGTAGAGTACTGTGAGGGTTCTAGTTGTCATCAACATGTATAATATAATGACTCATACTGTACAGTACTGTTAGGGTTCTAGTTCTATTCAACATGTATAATATAATCAGTCATACTGTACAGTACTGTGAGGGTTCTAGTTCTCATCAACATGTATAATATAACACTCATACTGTACAGTACTGTTAGGGTTCTAGTTCTCATCAACATGTATAGTATAATCAGTCATACTGTACAGTACTGTGAGGGTTCTAGTTCTCATCAACATGTATAGTATAATCACTCATACTGTAGAGTACTGTGAGGGTTCTAGTTCTCATCAACATGTATAGTATAATCACTCATACTGTACAGTACTGTGAGGGTTCTAGTTCTCATCAACATGTATAATATAATCACTCATACTGTACAGTACTGTGAGGGTTCTAGTTCTCATCAACATGTATAGTATAATCACTCATACTGTAGAGTACTGTGAGGGTTCTAGTTCTCATCAACATGTATAGTATAATCACTCATACTGTACAGTACTGTGAGGGTTCTAGTTCTCATCAACATGTATAGTATAATCACCCATACTGTACAGTACTGTGAGGTACTAGTTCTTATCAACATGTATAGTATAACACTCATACTGTACAGTACTGTGAGGGTTCTAGTTCTCATCAACATGTATAGTATAATCACTCATACTGTAGAGTACTGTGAGGGTTCTAGTTCTCATCAACATGTATAATATAATCACTCATACTGTAGAGTACTGTGAGGGTTCTAGTTCTCATCAACATGTATAGTATAATCACTCATACTGTAGAGTACTGTGAGGGTTCTAGTTCTCATCAACATGTATAGTATAACACTCATACTGTACAGTACTGTGAGGTTTCTAGTTCTCATCAACATGTATAGTATAATCACTCATACTGTACAGTACTCTGAGGTACTAGTTCTCATCAACATGTATAGTATAACACTCATACTGTACAGTACTGTGAGGGTTCTAGTTCTCATCAACATGTATAGTATAATCACTCATACTGTACAGTACTGTGAAGGTTCTAGTTCTCATCAACATGTATAGTATAATCACTCATACTGTACAGTACTGTGAGGGTTCTAGTTCTCATCAACATGTATAGTATAACACTCATACTGTACAGTACTGTGAGGGTTCTAGTTCTCATCAACATGTATAGTATAATCACTCATACTGTACAGTACTGTGAGGGTTCTAGTTCTCATCAACATGTATAGTATAACACTCATACTGTACAGTACTGTGAGGGTTCTAGTTCTCATAAACATGTATAGTATAACACTCATCCTGTACAGTACTGTGAGGATTCTAGTTGTCCTCAACATGTATAGTATAACACTCATCCTGTACAGTACTGTGAGGGTTTTAGTTCTCATCAACATGTATAGTATAATCACTCATACTGTACAGTACTGTGAGGGTTCTAGTTCTCATCAACATGTAGTACATAACACTCATACTGTAGAGTACTGTGAGGGTTCTAGTTGTCATCAACATGTATAATATAATGACTCATACTGTACAGTACTGTTAGGGTTCTAGTTCTATTCAACATGTATAATATAATCAGTCATACTGTACAGTACTGTGAGGGTTCTAGTTCTCATCAACATGTATAATATAACACTCATACTGTACAGTACTGTTAGGGTTCTAGTTCTCATCAACATGTATAGTATAATCAGTCATACTGTACAGTACTGTGAGGGTTCTAGTTCTCATCAACATGTATAGTATAATCACTCATACTGTAGAGTACTGTGAGGGTTCTAGTTCTCATCAACATGTATAGTATAATCACTCATACTGTACAGTACTGTGAGGGTTCTAGTTCTCATCAACATGTATAATATAATCACTCATACTGTACAGTACTGTGAGGGTTCTAGTTCTCATCAACATGTATAGTATAATCACTCATACTGTAGAGTACTGTGAGGGTTCTAGTTCTCATCAACATGTATAGTATAATCACTCATACTGTACAGTACTGTGAGGGTTCTAGTTCTCATCAACATGTATAGTATAATCACCCATACTGTACAGTACTGTGAGGTACTAGTTCTTATCAACATGTATAGTATAACACTCATACTGTACAGTACTGTGAGGGTTCTAGTTCTCATCAACATGTATAGTATAATCACTCATACTGTAGAGTACTGTGAGGGTTCTAGTTCTCATCAACATGTATAATATAATCACTCATACTGTAGAGTACTGTGAGGGTTCTAGTTCTCATCAACATGTATAGTATAATCACTCATACTGTAGAGTACTGTGAGGGTTCTAGTTCTCATCAACATGTATAGTATAACACTCATACTGTACAGTACTGTGAGGTTTCTAGTTCTCATCAACATGTATAGTATAATCACTCATACTGTACAGTACTCTGAGGTACTAGTTCTCATCAACATGTATAGTATAACACTCATACTGTACAGTACTGTGAGGGTTCTAGTTCTCATCAACATGTATAGTATAATCACTCATACTGTACAGTACTGTGAGGGTTCTAGTTCTCATCAACATGTATAGTATAATCACTCATACTGTACAGTACTGTGAGGGTTCTAGTTCTCATCAACATGTATAGTATAACACTCATACTGTACAGTACTGTGAGGGTTCTAGTTCTCATCAACATGTATAGTATAATCACTCATACTGTACAGTACTGTGAGGGTTCTAGTTCTCATCAACATGTATAGTATAACACTCATACTGTACAGTACTGTGAGGGTTCTAGTTCTCATAAACATGTATAGTATAACACTCATCCTGTACAGTACTGTGAGGATTCTAGTTGTCCTCAACATGTATAGTATAACACTCATCCTGTACAGTACTGTGAGGGTTCTAGTTCTCATCAACATGTATAGTATAATCACTCATACTGTACAGTACTGTGAGGGTTCTAGTTCTCATCAACATGTAGTACATAACACTCATACTGTAGAGTACTGTGAGGGTTCTAGTTGTCATCAACATGTATAATATAATGACTCATACTGTACAGTACTGTTAGGGTTCTAGTTCTATTCAACATGTATAGTATAATCAGTCATACTGTACAGTACTGTGAGGGTTCTAGTTCTCATCAACATGTATAATATAACACTCATACTGTACAGTACTGTTAGGGTTCTAGTTCTCATCAACATGTATAGTTTAATCAGTCATACTGTACAGTACTGTGAGGGTTCTAGTTCTCATCAACATGTATAGTATAATCACTCATACTGTAGAGTACCGTTAGGGTTCTAGTTCTCATCAACATGTATAATATAATCACTCATACTGTAGAGTACTGTGAGGGTTCTAGTTCTCATCAACATGTATAGTAGCATCACTCATACTGTAGAGTACTGTGAGGGTTCTAGTTCTCATCAACATGTATAGTATAATCACTCATACTGTACAGTACTGTGAGGGTTCTAGTTCTCATCAACATGTATAATATAATCACTCATACTGTACAGTACTGTGAGGGTTCTAGTTCTCATCAACATGTATAGTATAATCACTCATACTGTAGAGTACTGTGAGGGTTCTAGTTCTCATCAACATGTATAGTATAATCACTCATACTGTAGAGTACTGTGAGGGTTCTAGTTCTCATCAACATGTATAGTATAATCACTCATACTGTACAGTACTGTGAGGGTTCTAGTTCTCATCAACATGTATAGTATAATCACTCATACTGTACAGTACTGTGAGGATTCTAGTTCTCATCAACATGTATAGTATTATCACTCATACTGTACAGTACTGTGAGGATTCTAGTTCTCATCAACATGTATAGTATAACACTCATACTGTATAGTACTGTGAGAGTTCTAGTTGTCATCAACATGTATAGTATAATCACTCATACTGTACAGTACTGTGAGGGTTCTAGTTCTCATCAACATGTATAGTATAATCACTCATACTGTACAGTACTGTGAGGGTTCTAGTTCTCATCAACATGTATAGTATAACACTCATACTGTACAGTACTGTGAGGGTTCTAGTTCTCATCAACATGTATAGTATAATCACTCATACTGTACAGTACTGTGAGGGTTCTAGTTCTCATCAACATGTATAGTATAACACTCATACTGTACAGTACTGTGAGGGTTCTAGTTCTCATAAACATGTATAGTATAACACTCATCCTGTACAGTACTGTGAGGATTCTAGTTGTCCTCAACATGTATAGTATAACACTCATCCTGTACAGTACTGTGAGGGTTCTAGTTCTCATCAACATGTATAGTATAATCACTCATACTGTACAGTACTGTGAGGGTTCTAGTTCTCATCAACATGTAGTACATAACACTCATACTGTAGAGTACTGTGAGGGTTCTAGTTGTCATCAACATGTATAATATAATGACTCATACTGTACAGTACTGTTAGGGTTCTAGTTCTATTCAACATGTATAGTATAATCAGTCATACTGTACAGTACTGTGAGGGTTCTAGTTCTCATCAACATGTATAATATAACACTCATACTGTACAGTACTGTGAGGGTTCTAGTTCTCATCAACATGTATAGTAGCATCACTCATACTGTAGAGTACTGTGAGGGTTCTAGTTCTCATCAACATGTATAGTATAATCACTCATACTGTACAGTACTGTGAGGGTTCTAGTTCTCATCAACATGTATAATATAATCACTCATACTGTACAGTACTGTGAGGGTTCTAGTTCTCATCAACATGTATAGTATAATCACTCATACTGTAGAGTACTGTGAGGGTTCTAGTTCTCATCAACATGTATAGTATAATCACTCATACTGTAGAGTACTGTGAGGGTTCTAGTTCTCATCAACATGTATAGTATAATCACTCATACTGTACAGTACTGTGAGGGTTCTAGTTCTCATCAACATGTATAGTATAATCACTCATACTGTACAGTACTGTGAGGATTCTAGTTCTCATCAACATGTATAGTATTATCACTCATACTGTACAGTACTGTGAGGATTCTAGTTCTCATCAACATGTATAGTATAACACTCATACTGTATAGTACTGTGAGAGTTCTAGTTGTCATCAACATGTATAGTATAATCACTCATACTGTACAGTACTGTGAGGGTTCTAGTTGTCATCAACAAGTATAGTATAACACTCATACTGTACAGTACTGTGATGGTTCTAGTTCTCATCAACATGTATAACATAACACTCATACTGTACAGTACTGTGAGGGTTCTAGTTCTCATCAACATGTATAGTATAATCAGTCATACTGTACAGTACTGTGAGGGTTCTAGTTCTCATCAACATGTATAGTATAATCACCCATACTGTACAGTACTTTGAGGTTTCTAGTTCTCATCAACATGTATAGTATAATCACCCATACTGTACAGTACTGTGAGGTACTAGTTCTTATCAACATGTATAGTATAACACTCATACTGTACAGTACTGTGAGGGTTCTAGTTCTCATCAACATGTATAGTATAATCACTCATACTGTAGAGTACTGTGAGGGTTCTAGTTCTCATCAACATGTATAGTATAATCACTCATACTGTACAGTACTGTGAGGGTTCTAGTTCTCATCAACATGTATAATATAATCACTCATACTGTACAGTACTGTGAGGGTTCTAGTTCTCATCAACATGTATAGTATAATCACTCATACTGTAGAGTACTGTGAGGGTTCTAGTTCTCATCAACATGTATAGTATAACACTCATACTGTACAGTACTGTGAGGTTTCTAGTTCTCATCAACATGTATAGTATAATCACTCATACTGTACAGTACTGTGAGGTACTAGTTCTCATCAACATGTATAGTATAACACTCATACTGTACAGTACTGTGAGGGTTCTAGTTCTCATCAACATGTATAGTATAATCACTCATACTGTACAGTACTGTGAGGGTTCTAGTTCTCATCAACATGTATAGTATAATCAC
Organism: Salvelinus fontinalis; assembly: GCF_029448725.1. Lineage (NCBI taxonomy): Eukaryota > Metazoa > Chordata > Actinopteri > Salmoniformes > Salmonidae > Salvelinus > Salvelinus fontinalis. Next base: position 58,535 of record NW_026601206.1, read on the forward strand.
TCATACTGTACAGTACTGTGAGGGTTCTAGTTCTCATCAACATGTATAGTATAACACTCATACTGTACAGTACTGTGAGGGTTCTAGTTCTCATCAACATGTATAGTATAACACTCATCCTGTACAGTACTGTGAGGATTCTAGTTGTCCTCAACATGTATAGTATAACACTCATCCTGTACAGTACTGTGAGGGTTCTAGTTCTCATCAACATGTATAGTATAATCACTCATACTGTACAGTACTGTGAGGGTTCTAGTTCTCATCAACATGTAGTACATAACACTCATACTGTAGAGTACTGTGAGGGTTCTAGTTGTCATCAACATGTATAATATAATGACTCATACTGTACAGTACTGTTAGGGTTCTAGTTCTATTCAACATGTATAATATAATCAGTCATACTGTACAGTACTGTGAGGGTTCTAGTTCTCATCAACATGTATAATATAACACTCATACTGTACAGTACTGTTAGGGTTCTAGTTCTCATCAACATGTATAGTATAATCAGTCATACTGTACAGTACTGTGAGGGTTCTAGTTCTCATCAACATGTATAGTATAATCAGTCATACTGTAGAGTACTGTGAGGGTTCTAGTTGTCATCAACATGTATATTATAATGACTCATACTGTACAGTACTGTTAGGGTTCTAGTTCTATTCAACATGTATAATATAATCAGTCATACTGTACAGTACTGTGAGGGTTCTAGTTCTCATCAACATGTATAATATAACACTCATACTGTACAGTACTGTTAGGGTTCTAGTTCTCATCAACATGTATAGTATAATCAGTCATACTGTACAGTACTGTGAGGGTTCTAGTTCTCATCAACATGTATAGTAGCATCACTCATACTGTAGAGTACTGTGAGGGTTCTAGTTCTCATCAACATGTATAGTATAATCACTCATACTGTACAGTACTGTGAGGGTTCTAGTTCTCATCAACATGTATAATATAATCACTCATACTGTACAGTACTGTGAGGGTTCTAGTTCTCATCAACATGTATAGTATAATCACTCATACTGTAGAGTACTGTGAGGGTTCTAGTTCTCATCAACATGTATAGTATAATCACTCATACTGTACAGTACTGTGAGGGTTCTAGTTCTCATCAACATGTATAGTATAATCACCCATACTGTACAGTACTGTGAGGTACTAGTTCTTATCAACATGTATATTATAACACTCATACTGTACAGTACTGTGAGGGTTCTAGTTCTCATCAACATGTATAGTATAATCACTCATACTGTAGAGTACTGTGAGGGTTCTAGTTCTCATCAACATGTATAATATAATCACTCATACTGTAGAGTACTGTGAGGGTTCTAGTTCTCATCAACATGTATAGTATAATCACTCATACCGTAGAGTACTGTGAGGGTTCTAGTTCTCATCAACATGTATAGTATAACACTCATACTGTACAGTACTGTGAGGTTTCTAGTTCTCATCAACATGTATAGTATAATCACTCATACTGTACAGTACTGTGAGGTACTAGTTCTCATCAACATGTATAGTATAACACTCATACTGTACAGTACTGTGAGGGTTCTAGTTCTCATCAACATGTATAGTATAATCACTCATACTGTACAGTACTGTGAGGGTTCTAGTTCTCATCAACATGTATAGTATAATCACTCATACTGTACAGTACTGTGAGGGTTCTAGTTCTCATCAACATGTATAGTATAACACTCATACTGTACAGTACTGTGAGGGTTCTAGTTCTCATCAACATGTATAGTATAATCACTCATACTGTACAGTACTGTGAGGGTTCTAGTTCTCATCAACATGTATAGTATAACACTCATACTGTACAGTACTGTGAGGGTTCTAGTTCTCATAAACATGTATAGTATAACACTCATCCTGTACAGTACTGTGAGGATTCTAGTTGTCCTCAACATGTATAGTATAACACTCATCCTGTACAGTACTGTGAGGGTTCTAGTTCTCATCAACATGTATAGTATAATCACTCATACTGTACAGTACTGTGAGGGTTCTAGTTCTCATCAACATGTATAGTATAACACTCATACTGTACAGTACTGTGAGGGTTCTAGTTCTCATCAACATGTATAGTATAACACTCATCCTGTACAGTACTGTGAGGATTCTAGTTGTCCTCAACATGTATAGTATAACACTCATCCTGTACAGTACTGTGAGGGTTCTAGTTCTCATCAACATGTATAGTATAATCACTCATACTGTACAGTACTGTGAGGGTTCTAGTTCTCATCAACATGTAGTACATAACACTCATACTGTAGAGTACTGTGAGGGTTCTAGTTGTCATCAACATGTATAATATAATGACTCATACTGTACAGTACTGTTAGGGTTCTAGTTCTATTCAACATGTATAATATAATCAGTCATACTGTACAGTACTGTGAGGGTTCTAGTTCTCATCAACATGTATAATATAACACTCATACTGTACAGTACTGTTAGGGTTCTAGTTCTCATCAACATGTATAGTATAATCAGTCATACTGTACAGTACTGTGAGGGTTCTAGTTCTCATCAACATGTATAGTATAACACTCATACTGTACAGTACTGTGAGGGTTCTAGTTCTCATCAACATGTATAGTATAACACTCATACTGTACAGTACTGTGAGGGTTCTAGTTCTCATCAACATGTATAACATTACACTCATACTGTACAGTACTGTGAGGGTTCTAGTTCTCATCAACATGTATAATATAACACTCATACTGTACAGTACTGTGAGGGTTCTAGTTCTCATCAACATGTATAATATAACACTCATACTGTACAGTACTGTGAGGGTTCTAGTTCTCATCAACATTTATAATATAAACACTCATACTGTAGAGTACTGTGAGGGTTCTAGTTCTCATCAACATGTATAGTATAACACTCATACTGTACAGTACTGTGAGGGTTCTAGTTCTCATCAACATGTATAGTATAACACTCATCCTGTACAGTACTGTGAGGATTCTAGTTGTCCTCAACATGTATAGTATAACACTCATCCTGTACTGTACTTTGAGGGTTCTAGTTCTCATCAACATGTATAGTATAACACTCATACTGTACAGTACTGTGAGGGTTCTAGTTCTCCCTTTCTCCTGCATTTGGCCTCAAGTTCTCATCAACATCACATCTTATCTCTTCTCTGGCGATGCATCTTGGAAAGTATCTTCTGGAATGTTTAATCCAACACTGGCAGTCTTCAGGAGAAGTGTCTCTACACCCTGGCAGTCTTCAGGAGAAGTGTCTCTACACCCTGGCAGTCTTCAGGAGAAGTGTCTCCACACCCTGGCAGTCTTCAGGAGAAGTGTCTCTACACCCTGGCAGTCTTCAGGAGAAGTGTCTCCACACCCTGGCAGTATTCAGGAGAAGTGTCTCCACACCCTGGCAGTCTTCAGGAGAAGTGTCTCCACACCCTGGCAGTCTTTAGGAGAAGTGGCTCCACACCCTGGCAGTCTTCAGGAGAAGTGTCTCCACACCCTTGGAGTCTTCAGGAGAAGTGTCTCCACACCCTGGCAGTCTTCAGGATAAGTGTCTCCACACCCTGGCAGTCTTCAGGAGAAGTGGCTCCACACCCTGGCAGTCTTCAGGAGAAGTGGCTCCACACCCTGGCAGTCTTCAGGAGAAGTGGCTCCACACCCTGGCAGTCTTCAGGAGAAGTGTCTCCACACCCTGGCAGTCTTCAGGAGAAGTGTCTCCACACCCTGGCAGTCTTCAGGAGAAGTGTCTCCACACCCTGGCAGTCTTCAGGAGAAGTGTCTCCACACCCTGGCAGTCTTCAGGAGAAGTGTCTCCACACCCTGGCAGTCTTCAGGAGAAGTGTCTCCACACCCTGGCAGTCTTCAGGAGAAGTGTCTCCACTCCTTGGCAGTCTTCAGGAGAAGTGTCTCCACACCCTGGCAGTCTTCAGGAGAAGTGTCTCCACACCCTGGCAGTCTTCAGGAGAAGTGTCTCCACACCCCACATTCATGGCATCCAGTAAGGACATCTGGTCATGTGGATGGTGGTCAAAAACCTCCCGCCTCCACGCAGAGAAAAACTCCTCTATGGGGTTTAGGAAGGGGGAGTATGGAGGCAGGAATAGTACTGACATCCTGGGATGTGCAGAAAACCAGTCTGTGACTGCAGCAGAGTGGTGGAATGCCACATTATCTCACACAACAACGAAGTAGGGGAGTTTCTTGCCCCTCTCTCCTCTGCTGGCACAAGTTTATGCAGGTCATCAAGAAAAGAACTGAGCCTGTATTGTAGGGGCCAATGAGTGGTTTGTGTAACAGCAAACCATCCTTGGACAGTGATACACACATTGTGATGTTAGCTCCTCTCTGGCCTGGGACATCCACGGTTGCTCTCTGTCCAATCACATTTCTTCCCCTGCTGCGTGTTCAGGTTGAATCCAGCTTCATCTACAAAGATGGATGTATGTGCAGTTTGCCTGGCTTCCATCTCCATTACTCTCTAAAATACAGTACATCCACATTTTTACAGTACTTTACATTATGCATAGCTGTGTATGTACCCTGTTTGGTTATTGAACAGACATCTTACCTGGACATATTGATACCGGACTTCTTTCACACGTTCACTGTTTCTCTCAAAGGGTACAGTGTACATCTGCTTCCTCCTTATTTTATGTTTCTCTGGGACTCTGGCCATTGTCGTTGTGCTGACCGTATTCACATTCCCAAAAGTGAAATTGTCTGCCAGCACTCTTTCCCGAATTTCCTGCAGTTTAATTGCATTGTTGCCAATTAGCATGTCAACAATGGCAATTTCCTGCACATCTGATAATATTCTGCCTCTCCCTCCTGTGGGAGGCAACATTGGGATCCTACTGAAAAACACAAACCAATCAATACATTTCAAAATGTCAGTACATGTAAACATGTGAACATACTGTATTGTACTGTAATATGTAGTTCAGTTATTATTGAAGGTTGCACATCTCACCTGGAAATTCATACCATTGATGGAACTGTTGAACGCTGCAGATTTGGTTGCACCCTTAAACTAGCCTCTCTCAAAGAGAGACCATGGTTTACAACATGGTCAATAATTGTGGCCCTTATCTCATCAGAGACCACCGCTCTTGGTCTTCCTCTCCTTTGTCCTCCACGCATTCTCCCTCTCCCTGCCACTCTTCTTTCCCCACCAACCTGTCTTCCTCTCCTTTGTCCTCTACACATTCTCCCTCTCCCTGCCACTCTTCTTTCCCCAGCAACCTGTCTTCCTTGATCCATGTTTACAAAAGAAATCATTCCCAAGCCGTCCTCTTTTGTCTGTTTGGTAACGAGACTAAAAACAGGACACTTGGGTAGGCTTACAGCTGAAACTGCAATCAGGTGTGTTTGGAATTATTAAATATTCTGCTGAGATTTTCTATGTTTCAATCTGGTGACTGCAGAAATGCACGACATTTGCCATCATTCTGTTTTGAATGTGTTTTTAACAGTTTTGGAAACTGTGTGTTAGCATTTGAAAACATGTGCTGCAAATATATAGTTTTGCAGGTGGTGGAGTATGAATGAGAACATGTATATTTTTTGGAGGGGGGGGGGATTTCGGAGAATGTGGTCATTGATGCATTTTGTGGGAAAGCATTGAAAGATTATTCACAGTTTGGTCCACATACACTTCTGTTTCGCTGACTGTGTGAAGAATTTTGACAATGTGACTTCAGTTTTGACCAATGCATGTTAGCAATTGAAAGAAAAAAACTGTAAATGTATCTACCTCCAATGACCTCGTACACCTGCACATGGACTCAGTACCGGTGCCCCGTGTATATAGCCAAATTATCCTTACTCATTGTGGATCTAATATTACTTTTATTATTAGGAGTCTTACTTTTCTACCTTTTCCATCTCTGCATTGTTGGGAACACGTCCCATTAGCAAGCATTTCACTCTTCGCATGCACTTCTACCAAGCAAGTGACGAAACATTTGGTTTGGGACAAATAGATTCAACTTAATGAAGTTGATTGAATTTATAATGTAATAGATTCAACTTAATGAAATGTATTTAATTTATAATGTAATAGGTTCAACTTAATTAAGTTTATTTAATTTATAGTGGAATAGATTCAACTTAATTAAGTTTATTTAAATTATAATGGAATAGATTCAACTTAATGATGTTTATTTAATTTATAATGGAATAGATTCAACTTAAGTAAGTTTATTTAATTTATAATGGAATAGATTCAACTTAATGATGTTTATTTAATTCATAATGGAATAGATTCAACTTAATAAAGTTAATTTAATTTATAATGGAATAGATTCAGCTTAATTAATTTATAATGGAATAGATTCAACTTAATTAAGTTTATTTAATTTACAATGGAATATTTACAATGGAATAGGTTAAACAAGTTGTTAGAGCTCATTTATTCACCTATATATTCACCTATAACAGTGGCCAGTTTATTAGGTACACCACCCCATTCACCAAAAGGGTTCGCCCCCACTGAGTGTATGACTGATGGTCTGTAAAGGTCCAGGGGGAACCGTACTGAAGCCGAGGCATAGTTGAGTTTATTCACCTATGTCCAATACAGAAGGGGTACACTGTTACCCTAGGAGGTCTGGAGCCTGCTGCTCTTCTGTTCTAACTGATCATTCATTGCACCCACCTGGTGTCCCAGGTCTAAATCAGTCCCTGATTAGAGGGGAACATTGAAAGAATGCAGTGGAGCTGTCTTCCAGATCCAGAGTTGAGGGCAAAATAGGATCGATCAATATACAATATAGGTGAATTAATGAGAAGTATTCAGCCTTTGTACTTTCATTACGTGTATGACATGAGACTGTAATAAAACTTGGTCCACATATTGAAGACACTGGGGACTTGAGAGTGAAAATGTAAGAGAACTAATAACACTTCTTGTCTTCTCTCATAGACAGACTATGTGGCTTTATTTGAAATAGTCCTGGAATGAAATGTGCTGCGTTAGATAAGCATTCAGGGAGGGCCATCCAAAGCTTCCCGAGGCCCAGCCACAAGGGGACCATGCAGGCTTTCAGGAGCTTTAAGTTAGGTACTGAAATTATGCCTTGGCTTCAGTACGTTTTCCCTGGACCTCTAGAGGTTACCCGTCATTTTGAGAGAGAGAGAGAGAGAGACTGCTGGCGAGTGCAAAGGGATTTGATTCGTTCCAATAAACACCAGTGTGTGTCTCTCTTGTTGTGTGTTTGTGGGAAGGTTTTGTATTCCAGTCCTAGAGCAGAACAGCTTTTCTTTCATCCCAATCATTGCACTGTAAAAAAATATTGTGCCCCTTTTACTTCAGTATAATATACTTCACTTTTAGTGTATTACAAACTCAAATATATCAAGTGCAAACAACTAACTGGCTTTTAAACTTCATTTTATCAGGTTCAGAACATCATCATTTTTTTGACCTGCTTAAATCCTTCAAGTCCCAGAACTAATGTTATACGTTTGATATACTTAATGTAATCAGTTGCAGAACTAATATTGTACGATTAATTTGCTGAATTTACTCAGTATCGTAATTGATATTCTTTTTTTTTCTCAGTTACTTGTGGTACTAAGGTTAATAACATGTATTTAAATTGGGTTCCTACTACTCAAATATATACTCACAACTATACTTAAAAAACTGATGCAAATAGTTACCTCAATATACTTGGGATAATTTACAAAAAAATATTATTTCTATACAAGGGAATATGCAAAAAGGAACAACAGTGTTCAACTTCAAACTTCCACACCTTTATTTCAAATAAAATAAATTTTATAATTTCTTCAAACTTCAATCTCAAATTGCCCCTTAAACCCTACTCCTTATGCATTCGTACTTTGTAATCTGTAAGCATTCTGGGTAGAACTACACCTTGCCTCCTTCGGTAAAGTTACATCCAGGTAGTTTGCACCTCACTACAAATCATTTCAGATCTTCACAACTGCATAAAGTTTAGGTGAAGGTTGGGATTAGCACTTTGACCTCACATCTTATACAGTTTGGCAAGAATTTTCTGGTGGTCTGTGTGCCCCTTAACAACAAAGCAATATTTTAACATAAATTAACTATATTTTAAACGTAAATTAACGATTTGTCTTAATAGACTTCACACAAAGCACACTATGAACTTTAGCTCAAATACAACCTCATTCAAACTGTTTTAGATGAATCAAAACATGGGTTTACAAAACATATATTGCACATTTGTTACAAAATATATGCCAAATTCTCCCTTAAACCTGACTCCATATCCGCCTTGCCTCCTTAGGTAGAGTTACATCCAGATAGCTTGCACCTGACAAATAATCTCAGATATCCACTAGTGCATATGGAGTAAGTTTTAAAACAAAGCTGTCTAAACAGGAATGGACAATGTCTCTTATGACTGCACCTGACAAAGAGCATCATATAAACTGTAGCTCCTATACCACCTAGCAACTAGCTTTTCAGCTTACCGAGTCGGGTTTAGACCACAGTTTGTGAGGGGCCCTTTGAGAGTTCTCATAGAGATCTATGAAAAAAGTAACTTCATCTTTAGAACTTGGACCCGTGGGGAGGTCCTGAGATCATCAAGCTCCAAGAATACTTTTGTAACACCTCAAAGGGGTACCTTAGATTTAAGCCATAGATGAGGCCCATAAGCAACGTACATGACCGTGTAACACTGGGAATACCAGCCAGTACCTCTGCTCCTTCGATTCAGATCCCATGCTCTATATTCTGGTGCAGATCCTTCACAGTGAACACCTTCATCACATGCTGAACGAGGTCCTCTCGGATCATGGTGTCGTCAGCATCCTGAGTGAAAAAATGAAGAAATAACAGACTAGGTGTAACGGCTCTCGTCGGAATGACCAAAGCGCAGCGTGGTAAGTGTTCATGATATTTTATATCTCAAAAAACACTCGAACAAAATAACAAAATGAAAAACCGAAACAGTTCTGTCAGGTGCAGACACTAAACAGAAACTAACTACCCACAAAACCCAACGGAATGGACAACTTATATATGATCCCCAATCAGAAACAACGATAGACAGCTGCCTCTGATTGGGAACCACACAAACATAGAAATAAAGAAACTAGAATGCCCACCCTAGTCACACCCTGGCCTAACCAAAATAGAGAATAAAAGCCTCTCTATGGCCAGGGCGTGACACTAGGCTGCTACATTTCGTCGAAAATATGTGTGGACAGATCTAAGCTACATTCCAAGTTATAATTTGGTCATTACCTGCTGCATGCCCATTCCAGAGGAGAAAGATCAAGACGAGGTCCGTTGAGCTGTTCCAAGCACAATTTAAGTTCAGAGCTAGATCTAGCATGTCAGTCCAACATAATAATGATAATTTGAATATCATATTTTTAAGTTGTTGGTTGTTACTTAGAAATATAAGTTCAAATTTCGCAGCATATTACCTTGGATTTGTATTTGCAAATGCCAGTCTTTTACAACACATATAAATGAAGTATTCTATTAAAAAATGTAAGTAACACCAGAAACCTATTATTTTAAGTAAAAATCATTGGTTTTCTTTTGCAATATTTACTAATCTCGTGGGTCATTTTGTACAGTGTGGAGAGCGGCAGCCCCTTAGAAGTGGAATAGCTCTTATTGTAGGTCAGAGGCAACGTGAGCTGACATTCTCATACAAGACAATGTTTAGGATGCGTCCCAGAAGGGGAAGTGATGCGGGAGGAAGCTCTCCAACAACTCTGATGAAAGTCAATGCGTTGATTTCAGACCCTGACAAGGCTTTGCTTCTACGTTGGCTCTGAAAGGTCAAAAGATTTTCCCGGCAGAGAGGACATACAAACAAACTCGTATCTATGTTTCCTCATTTGTTCATCTCTATACGTCTCTCCAGCTCTTTCTCTTTTCTCTCTAAACATTGTTGGCACGGAAGGTTGAGTGAAAAATTCAGCCGAGAGAGAATATTAAAACCTTCCCTGAGAATGTTTCAGTGGCCATCCATCATGTGGAGAAGGGAGTATTATACTGCTCACTATAACCTTGTGCCAGGGATGGGATGTGAGCCCTAATGGCCGACTCCGCCAGTTAACCTCGCTGCGCTGGGCCATACAACATTATCAGCTTGACTTCTCTGAAGGACTCGGCAGAACACAG